>NC_046658.1:130306506-130315333 GCF_010883055.1 Belonocnema kinseyi | reverse complement strand
TTTATTGTCCACTTACGCCGACTAGGAGTTGTTTTTTGAAAAAAATGACTTAAAATTCGTGATCAGCGACCTCAAAAACCCCCAGTAAAGTATTTTCAATGTGTCAATAAAATAAAATTTTTCTTTATTCTTTTTATTTAAAAAATACCATGAAAAACCCGTAAAAAATGAGGTTTTTCGAGCAAAACCCCATAAAAAAGTAGCTGGACCCTACTTTTTTATTGCAAATTCGGATTCAGCATCGAAAAATACATAAGAATATATAGGTCTGGTCAATTGCACAGACACTTTTGTTTTTTTGTGGGCCTGTGTAATCTTTTTCTTTGTTCTTATAAATAAATAATTGTATACAAAGTATAATTTTTTATATAAAATAAAATAGTGTTTCTTAATTTATGAAAGTAACTTTATAGAAGGACAAGAAATTTCCTAATGGTATAAGCTTTTAGGAAATTTATAATTACCACTAAAAAAATCAAACTCTTAACGAAAAATACTTTTAATATATTTAATTCTAACCTACTTGATCCTACGAGATAAATGAGCTTCCTCATTATTTGTTATAAATTGTTTTTTACTATTTTAATAGTTGCCTAAAATTCGGAGCATATTTAACATATTCATATTTTCAGTAAAATATATTCAGGAAGAAATTCTGTTCGAACCTCCTGAAAAATGTGCAATTATATCACACAAAAATGTTGAACATTTCACTTCAAAATTTTTTACATACCACGACTTTTCTAATGTCTAAGTTTTGAAGGAAATAATCCTATAAGAACATGTTTCGTCAAATAACATTAGCTATCATTTACTGAATTTTATCTTCCCAATAATCTATATCTGGAGATTTGTTAATTTGTGTAGAAATTATGTCCGGGTTCAGGCCGGATTCCGGCAGGGTTGCCCTGCTTGTATCCGAAATCTGGGCAGGCTGCCCGGTCGCATTATGGTTGGTTTCGTCACGCTGCGCTGGTTGGATCCCGGCCGGGTTACCCGATCGGATCCCGGATACAAATAGTGTAACCCGGTCGGAATCCGACCGGTTTTTGACTGGGCTCCTTGGTCGCATTTTACTGGAGCTTTTTTATCACAGCAAACATATTCTACCAACTGATAGAGATGAGAATCTTTGTCAGCATTTATTTCCACCTGTAAAAAGATGTTGGAATTTCAATTTAAGAACTGCATTCATAATAATAAATATATTAACTACAAACATTGATTCAATGCAAGCACTAAAATATAGGTTATGATTCTTAAGTTTCTGTAAGAAATTGCATTGTAAGAAATTAAAGTTAAATTGAATAAGAAATTTACCTTAAGCGTAATTTAGTTTGCATAGGTTGTTTTACAAGAGATAAAATAAATTTCAGGGGTTTCACGTGACATCCTAACCTATATCCCCTTGCCCCAAAAAATTGAATACGATGTTGTGAATTTCCGGAAGTCGCAGAATCAGTATTACGTGCAAGCATGATAACGTAATTCAAAACCTCGTTCGGAAAAAGTTATTTCTCTTCTTATTACGTTTTTTGCTTATTCAAGATAATATATAAATACATTAAAAATAAGCAAAAATCGTATCACAAAAAAATAAGTATAATTTCACTGGGAAACTTTGTTTGAAAATAAAAAAGAAGTTGGTCAATGATTTCGCAGTCACGGCAAGTCTGGGAACCGCAGAACCAAAAGTGGGAAACCATATAATTAAAATTAGTTTAATTTTTCTTTCATAATTGATAAAAAAAACACTTAAAACACAAAAAATTGGTCTTTCGCCTGGCAATTAACAAAATATCCCGGTTTGACCTGGTCAGATTCTGGCCAGAAAACTTCTTCTGGTCGGGTCAAACTGGGCTATTTCTACACGGGTAACTGTTTTAATTACATTCAGTATTAAGCGTAAATTTTTAATTGAAAGAATTTGAAAATAAAACTATATCAATTAATTAATGGATTTTAAAACTGAACGGTATTTCGAGTTTTAAAAATTGCACAATAATTATTTTACAATACGATTCTAAATCGGTTTTAAATTAAACAATTTACAGATTTTGACGTTGAAAATTCAACTTTTCCATTACGAAATCCTTAATGATTAGGAAAATGACATGTGTGATTCAAACTTTATAAACTAATTTTAATCTGAAAATAACTTAAATTTAATATATTCCTTAATTAAAAGATTTTATTTATATTCCTATTCAAATATTGTTTCAGTCGAAAATATTAAATTTTGAACCTATTCAGATCGAAAATTTTTAATAAATAAAATGTCTGAGTGAGCAATTATACATCAAATATTCAAAGGTACAAAATTTTAAACTGAATCTTTTGAAATAGAAAGCCTTGAATGGTAAAAATTTCAGAGTGTAACATTTAAAATTTTAACGTTATAATTGTTATTGTAAAGTGAAGTAACAATTTAAAATTATTAATTTGAAACGACCAAAATTGAAAAAAAATGAAATTAATTTCGTTCCAATTGCAAGAAGAACTTTTTTATATTTACATTTTTATTGCGTTGAAAAATGTGAAGTGTTGTATTTTTAACATTTTTATCTACCTTGAAATAATAAAATTCTAATTTTTGTTAAATTAGCAGTACATTTTATATTCGTAAAGTTTTTATTAAGTTGGAAGAGATACATTTTTTTTATTGGAAGAGGCCATTTTTTTTAGATTTTTATTGTGTTTGAAGAAAGAGTTTTTTCATTTTCGTTTTTTTTTCTGAATTAGAAGAGGATAATTTAAACATATTTATTTTTATTGAGCCGGAGGAGAGGAAGTGTTGATTAACAATTTTTCCTGAATTTGAAATAGTTTTTTTATTGCTACAGTTGTTATAGAACTAGAAAGAAGGAAATTCGTTTTTTTAACTTTTTCTAAACAGGAAGAGGCACTCATTTTTGGATATAGTTAGATGATGTCTTTGCTGCTTTTTAATTGACTCATCTATTGTAACAGTAAAGACGATTTTTTAATTTACGTTCGGGTCGATCGTATTTTTTTGTGTTCTGAAATTAATTTACAAGATATTAATTTATGTTTGATAAAAATTCAAATTATATTTCTGATATTGTATACTGGACTGGCTCACTGCATTTGTCAGTAAAACTATGTGAATCCGTCTTAACTTAAACATTTTAAATTATCTAAATTCATTGCAATCTATATTTTCCAAAAAACCTTTTTTTAATAATTTTTTATTGAGTTGGAAAAGGGATGTTTCACTCCTTCATATTTTGATTAATGCCTGTTGAAATCGAGGATTAGTTTTAATTTAGAGAATTTAAAACGATATCGCGAATTCATATTTTTTAAGCAGATTTCTTTAAACAATTCAATTTATCAAAGTGTGAAGGTTTAAGTTTTCCAGTTTAATTACAATTGAAATTTTTCAATTGAATAGTGCTAAAATCTTCTATTATATGTGTGTAAATGATTGAAAGTTTAAATAAAAAATTTCCAAATTAAAATTGGTGTCAACTTTAATTTAAATTTCACTAGTTACGAACATTTTTGTACTACAAACACACGCCTCATTGCAGAGATTTGGCGGGGAATCTCAAGTCATGAGCCCAGTACAGTCGGTCAGATGGTGTAATCGTCGCGAGCTCTGTAGCGTTAGATCTTAAGGTGTGATACGGCAGCTACGTATTCGTTACACAACTATGGGTAGAAGAAACACACTCAATAGAACCCATGGTTGCTGAATTAGAAGTTGCAGAAATAAACAATCACATTAAAACTTAACGATGGGTACTTTATTTAGTCAGAAAGAGGACATTGTACGTCCAAGTTAGGAGTTCAGATTACATAGATCATTACTCGATCTTATATTGTTTCGCACATGCGAACGATGTGTTGGCCGGACGGAGAGTCATTCTCGAGCATCTCGATTAGCCAGGCGACGCAGTAGCGAGAAGTGGGGATACCGGAACGATGAGCGGGAACTTGGATTCGGCCGATTCGGGAGATGGAAGAAAGAATCTTGCTTGTACGCTAGGCTAAGCAGTATTGACTACTGGGTGCCTGGAAATGTAGAACCCTACTATACTCACAGGTGGTATACGCCGCTTGCATTGCAGTGCAATTTCGAGCACTATGCGCGCTGTATAGAATATCCCTAGAGCTCGGCTATAGACGGAATAGCTCGGAAGCCTTTGGGCGTTCTTCGTGTAGTATTTTAGAATTCACGCAAATCCCGGTTACAGATATTATTAGCGGCACTCATTTTGATAGACATTCTTATTTAAGGGCATGTGATACTTAAATTTTTTTGATTTTACCAGTTTTAGGTTCCCCCGGGTTTTTTTTCTAGAATAATAAATATTTTGTCTAAAAAATTTGGGAAATGATAGCGAACATGCTAACAGACGTTCCCACACACTTTTTTTGTAGGTTAATTAAAAAAAGTTTTAATTTAGCAAAATGTGATTAATTTGCATACCGCTTAGGAAATAGTATCGATTATTTCAGTGTTAGATTCCCCAGGCTGTATTCCTAGGATAAGAAATATTTTGCCTTCAAAAGCGGGGAAATGATAGCGAACTAATTTCTGTTTGCTTAAGTTTTTAATAATACATAAAGAAATACCATCATCTTTTATTATAGTAAGAATCTTTATAGCACTACCCCGATTATCCTTGAATTCTTACATTTTATTTTAATTATACATATATAATGAATCAAATATTGATATAGAAAGTCTCTCCCTGTAAAAATGATTTTCTATTTTGAGAAATTAGTTCTTGTAAGATATGTCTAAAGATTTAAAAAATTTTAGAAGAAAAATCCGAAATATTTTGAAACAACTTCTTAAAATTTTTCAAAATTTGAAAAAAAATGTTACGGACATTTGACGAATTATAAAACATTAATACATAGTTAATCAGTTTTGGAAATAAATAATTTAGAAATGTAATATATGACAAATGTCTAATGTTTTTTATGTAGGAACATTAATTGTTGAAGAATATTTTAAAAGATTAAAAATATTTTTAAAGAAAAATCTGAAATATTCTAAGAAAACTTCTGGAAACATTAATTGTTGAAGAATATTTCGAAAGATTTCAACAATGTTTGAATAGAAAGATTAAATATTTTTAGTATATTTTAAGTATATAACATATAATAAAGAGATTTAAACAAATGCCTCTTTTATTGATGCTGATGACACCTTTCGAATTTGTAATCCAGACTTCGCATCTTGGGTCTTGTTCTGCTAGAAAGTGGAACAATTTTATTTCTGTCGACTTCATATTTGGACAGTTCCGGTATTGGCAGTGATCGAAAACACTTGGTGATATTGTTAATAACAGAAAATTAAAAAAACACAAGCCCACACCCACGCAATCCACGCATACACAGACACTACCACGCACTCACCCTTCAGATTTTTTTCACTCACTCACATTCACATTTACAGCACATTTTCTCGCGAAACTTAATAATGAATGTGATTATGGCACAAAATACTTCTGACGATTGTGGGTCAACAAAAAATGCTTTATAGTCTGTCAGAAGAACTAAGTCACACGGTACTTAAAGAGCTTACTTTAAATTACGCTTTCAGGTCTGAAATTGCCAGAGAATCCTAGTGGGCACACAATTTGGCGACGTCTTTACGACATCGTTGCGACATCTTTACGACATCGTTGCCACATATTTACGACAACTTTACGACATCCTATGCCCATGCCGTTAAGGTATCTTTACGATTTCGTAAATAAGTCGTATGATCTAATGATCTCTTTACGATATTGCAAAGACACCGAAACGACACAGACATAGGACGTCGTAAAGATGTCGTAAATATGTCGTAAAGACGTCGCCAAATTTTTTGCCCACTGGGATATCTCAAATAAAAATTTAAAGACCGTCTTGCCTTGACAACATGAGAAGTCAAAGTGTGATTTTGTTTTGAATTAGCCCATTTTGAAAATGTAATCAATAAAAATTCAAAGCTTTCGAAATCTAATATATATTTTAAAACATACTTTAAAATTTTGTACGCTTTCAATTTATTTGCAATTAATAATTTTTTGTAAATAAACTTCTAAGTGTACAATTCAAATTTTGAAGACTAAAATTCCATCGAGTTGAAAATACTGATATTCTATAGTTGAAAATAAGATTTCGAAAGTACTAAATTTGTATTTATTCCATTTTCAAAACTCTAATCAACAAACATTTCAATATTTAACGTTTTGAAATTTTTCATTTTTCTAAACTTCAATCTGAATCTTTTAAAAATTTCAAGAGATTTTAAAATGTTTTAAAGGATTCTAAATATTTAAGGAATTTTAAATTCATTTTTATAATTTAAAGGAATTTCCAAAGACTTTAACAATTTTTGCAGAATTGTTTAAAAAAAACTCCAAAGTACCTTATAAATCTTGAAAAGTGTCAAGGTCTTTCATAACATTTTGAAGGTTTCGAAATATTTGAGAGTATTCTAAAAGGTTCCAGGGAATTCTCAATTGATTACAATAATTTAATAGGAGATTTTAAAGGATTTGATATATCTTAGGGTATTTTAGTAGATTCCAAGGAATTTTGAATTGATTTCAATAATTTAGTGTGCGATTATAAAGGATTAGGAATATTTTACGTTATATTTAAAATTGCAAGGAATTTTAAAGAGCTTTAAAAAATTTCAAAAGATTTTTAATATTTTATGATAAACATTCGAAACATTCATGTATTTCATTGAAAATTTTTTTTCGCAGAAATCTAATTTCTTAGTTAAAAGTTGAACTATTTCTATTAAAAGATAGTTAAATAGTCATTAATATTAATATTATATTTTATAATCTTCTATTTATATCTCGATCCCCATTTTAAAAAATTGAAAAAATTGGCGAATTTACTGTTTAGCGACATTTTTAATTGCATGAATGAGTTGATTTTGAGGTTATGTTTTTCAGGTGTATATAATATGCAGAATGGATATTATAATTATTTTATATATTATTCATGTTAATATTATAATTATAAAATCTTATATTAATATTAATGACTAGTTGACTATTTATTAATAAAAATAATTAAACTTCTAACTAAAACAATTTTTTTTTTGCCGAAAAAATAAACTTTGAAGAAAATACATAAATTAAAAAAAAATGGTTAAAATTGTTTTTAACAAAATAGTTAAATTTTTGAACAAAAAGTTAAAATTTTATCCAAAAGGCTGAACTGTTTACTAAAAAAGGAGTTTTTAATAAAATAGAAGAATTTTGCACAAAAGAAATTTATTCTCCACCAAGACTAATTTTCTATACAAAAAATCAATGTTTAATCATAATTATATTTTCGACAGAAAAGATGAATTTTCTACCAAGACAGACGAGTATTCAATAAAATTAAAATAATTTTAACTAAAAATGATCACTTTTCAATGAAAAATAGAATAGTTAAATTTGTAGCCAAAAAAATTAATTTTTAACCAAAAACAAAAAGAATTTTCTACCAAATAATTAAATTTCCAGAAAACAAATTTTTCTAACTAAATTGATGAATCATCAACCAAAAACACTAAACTTTTAACAAAATAGTTACACCATCAACCAGGAAATATGAAAAAAATTGTTAAAATCCTGTGAAGTCACTTAAAATTATTGAAATTAATTGAAATTCCTTGGAATGTTTTAAAATATAATAAAATATTTGAAATCCTTTAAAATATCTTGAAAGTTCCTTGCAATTTTAAAGATACCCTAAAATATTTCGAATCCTTTAAAATCTCATATCAATTTACTGTAATAAATTGAAAATTCTTTGGAAGCTTTTAATATACTCGCATATATATCGAAAACTTTCAAACCTTTTGAAACACCTTCTCATCTTTCAAAGATTTCTGAACTACTTTGGAATTTTTTAAAAATAAACCTGCTAAAGTTGTTCACATTCTTTGAAATTCCTTTTAATTATAAAAATGAGTTGAAAATTCCTTAACATCTTTTATAAGATCTTCAAATATTTAAAATCCTTTAAAATCTTTTGAAATCTCTTGAAATTTTTTAAAGCTCTTGAAAATTCTTTGAAATTTTTAAAATGCCCAGAAATATTTCAAATCCTTTAGAATCTCATACAAAATTATTATAATCAATTGAAAATTCCGTGAAATCTATTAAAATATTCTCAAATATATCAAATCCTTCAAAATCTTATATTAAATTACTGTAATCAATTTAAATTTGTTCAAATCTTTTCAAATTCTCTCAAAATTTTCAAATCCTTCAAAATCTTTTGAAATTTTTTGAAATCTCTTGAAATGTTTTCAAGCTCTCAAAAATATCTTGGAACTTCAAAAATACAATGAAACATTTTAAATCCTTTAAAATCTTAGATCAAATTATTGTATTCTAATAAAATTTCAATGATTAACGTTTTGAAATTTTTCTGTTTTCTACATTTCAATCTAAAGCTTTAAAAAAAGTCAAGGAATTTCGAAAAATTAAAAAAATTTAGAACGATAATTTTATTATTTGAGAAAGTGTTATGTCTTCATGGTTATTTATATTATTTATGGACAAGTGTTTAAGAATGGCTCTCTTCGACGAAGAGGGTGTGAATCTCGAAACAGTAAGGGTACGAGGGTTAGCGTTAGCAGATGAATAGGTTGTTATGGCAGAGTCTACCGAAGACCTACAAAGAATGTTGAATAAACTAGATGCAAGCATGAAGAGCATGGGCCTCAAAATTAACGCAAATAAACCAAAAACTATGGTTTTCGAAGGAAAGAGTGAGAAAACGCTATGCAATATTTTATTAAATGATGAGAGAATTGAACAAGTTGATAAGTTCGTATACCTTGGTA
>NC_046658.1:130299834-130306406 GCF_010883055.1 Belonocnema kinseyi | reverse complement strand
GAGAATTCTGGATCAATCTGAAAAATCTCTATCCCTTCCACACACTACTCCTTTCCCCTGCCGAGTGAGTCACGCCTACCCCGCAAGGGAAATGGCTTAATGGTGTAATAATAATAATAATAATAATAATAATAATAATAGTATAACTGTAGCACTGTATTCGACTGCTACCAACAATAGGCATTCATGGCTTCGGAAAACTCTAAAATAAATCAAAACCTTGTGTCGCAATAAACCATCTGCGATTAGGGCAGGTGCAAACAACCGATTCTATCAGATTCGGTTAAGTGTAATGTATGTAATGCGCTATACCATTCACAATGTGCTGGAAAGCTAAACAACGGATGCAGGACATTGTGCCAGATGTTGTGGCAAGTCACAATCCAGTCACAAGTCAGCTCTAACATTGATGTGACAGCTATGATTATGACCATGCCAGCACAAAGCAATCGACCGCAAAGCAATGGACCGCAGAGTCATAACACAAATTCAAGGTTTAGAAGTATCGTTAAGTGAAGTCAAAGAAGACCTGGCTTCTTATAACAGCAGACTAGTAACGGTGGAAGCAGAAGTAACGAAGATCAAAGACCTGGAAAAGGAAACCGAGTTGAAAATTACTACTCTGGAAATGGCTACAAATGCGGGAGACAAAGTACTAAATGAGTGGGAAGATCGCTTTCGTAGAAAGTATAATGTTATTATATTTAACCTAACTGAGACCCTTAACAGTGACAAGAGGCCAGATCCTCAATTAGATAAAAAGTCGGTTAAACAGCTTCTTGATTCAGTAATGCCAAACACTGCAAGTGCAAGTTTGATAAAGACTTATCGTCTTGGGTAAATTCTCCCAGACTCTCGTCAAACTAAGGCCCATTAGAATCGTATGTCAGTCAATTGATCTTGCGACATCGATGCTCCAATCAGCGAGGACTGCATTGAGGACCCTACAATTAGATCAATCTCTGAAGGCAGTCATAATAGCACAGGACAAAACAGTACTGCAGTAAGAATAATTGGTCAGAGTGAAAATGTATTTGTCAAGCAAACTCAATGCAGGGGAGAAGGACTCGTTAATTTGTCATCGAAATGGGATGCCTCATGTCGTGAAAATAACTCAGTGGTAGGAGCTTCGCTCATGAAGAATGGTTGTAATTCTCAAGTAGTTCGAATCTTCTATCAAAATGTAAGGGGATTAAACACGAAAATACAAATAATAAAATGCTTCGCGGACATTGGTATGTATGATTTTATAGTACTTACAGATGCATGGTTCTCGGAAGACATACCATCTGATGATATTTTTAGTATCAACAACTTTTCTGTATATAGACATAATTGACTTCATAAAAGGGACGAAGGTGTACGATTAGCTATTCGCACAAATATAGTTTCAATTCCAATAGAATTCTCATTAAATGCTGCTGGTTTTGTTGATATAGACATTCTTGCTGTTAATCTCAAGGGTAACAATTGGACATGTGCCTTGCTTCTACTTTATATCCCACCCGGTATTAACTTGGATACTATTAGGTCCTTTGTGGAAATAATTCACGAGGTACCGAAATTTTTAAACTTGCAATTAGTGATAATTGGTGATTTTAATTCACCTGGGTTTTTTAATTATTCGAAAAACAATATTCATGATACTGGGTCCGCAATTTATAACTCTCTCGCATCTTTCTATGATCTAAAGCAAGCAAATGAAACAGTTAATCAGAACTGCGTCTGTCTTGATTTAGTTTTTGTGGGTTACGATTGTGAAGTGGAGACTTCGTGCAATCCAGTTGTTCCGGAGGGTATTCACCACCCGGCACTAAAAATAAGTATAAAAGTTCACTGCACAATTCCTGGAAATAGCAAAGAAATTTCTAAAAACGGTAACAGTGCCTCACGTTTTAACTACAAACTGGGTAACTACTCAGGTTTATATGTAGATCTAAGCAATTAGGAATGGTCTTCTCTAGAATTGTGTAAAACTGCAGATGAAGCCTGTGATGTCTTCTGCATTAAGTACCTAGCATTAATGGATAAAAATATTCCACGCTTCTCAAGGAAAACTAGTAACAGATTCTACCCTCCATGGTTTTCAGGAGATATAATTCCTGATATCAGATTGAAACACAAATATTGGGAAAAAAATCGGGAATATCCCTCTCAGTTCTATAATGAACAGTATTGCATACTAAGAACGAGCATTAATCAACGAATTAGGCAGGCACTAATTGATTTTAAACGAAGTAAAGAGATAAGGTTTAGATTCGATCCATCGTCATTTTGGAATTATGTGAACAAATCAAAAGGAATTACTAGGCTTTCTAAAATAATGTATTATAATGGGACTGCATCAACGAAGTTTTTTGATATTGTAACGGCATTTGCTACTGGATTTAATAATGTATATAAGCCACCAAATAATCAGATACAATCCGAGCCAAAGATCGGAAATCAGTATTTGGGTAAGGATAACTAGAGACTAACAGTTGATCAGGTTACCAAGCAACGAAAGCTCTGCCTTTAAAGAGAACATCGGGAACGGATCTTCTGCCTGGCTTCATATTAAATGATTGTCGCGCAGTATTAGCTAAACCTTTATGTCACATTTTTAATTTGTCTAAAGAAACTGGGATTTTTCCGCAATTATGGAAAACGGCCAAGGCTGTACCTGTTTTCAAAGGTGGTGATAAAGCTGATATTCTAAATTATCGTCCATCACTAATTTAATGTGTCTAACACAATTCGTAAGCGAAGGTTTAAAATGTGGGCATCAGGTGGATGTTATCTATACTGATTTCTCGAAGGCCTTTGATAAATTGGACCTTAATATACTGATGCATACATTAGACAATTTGGATCTGGCTCCGAGTCTTTGCAGGCTTCTGCATTCTTATCTCAAAAATCGAAATCATTATCTGCAGTATGAGGGCGACACATCTGATGCTTTTTATCCAATCTCTGGAGTCCCGCAGGGGTCAGTCATAGGTGCTCCTCTCTTCGTCATTTATGTGAATGATGTTTCTGATTCAATACAGTCTTTTATTCTAATTTTTGCAGATGACATTACAATTTTCAGAATTATCAATGTTGAAAAGGACAGTAAACTGCTGCAGGGTGATATAGACAGATTAAATCTATGGTGCATCATAAATAAATTTCCGCTAAATGCTTGCAAATGCAGTGTCATATCCTTTTCAAGAAGCTCGAATAATATCAGCTTTGACTATCACATAGAAGGAACGTATTGAAAGAGAGTGACTTCGGTTCCTGACCTGGGAATAATATTGAAGAGTAATTTGTCATTTAAAATTTATAGAAGTAATGTTGTGGACTCTGTAAATCGAGCACTGGGTTGGGTTATAAGAACATCGAGGCAGTTTAGAGATCCGAAAACAATCACTCTGTTGTATAATTGTTTTGTTAGATCTAAGCTGGAATAAGCGTCAATAATATGGGCCCCGAAATATAAAAAATATTTAGTGTTGTTTGAAAAGATTCAGAAACGCTTCTTAAAATATCTTGTATTTCGAGAAGAGGGGACATACCCGGCAAGAGGCTCTGATTACATACAATTGTGCACTAGGTTTCAAATCTTATCATTATCAGAACGTAGAAGTGTGGCAGGGGAAAATTTTCTCTATAATTTACTAAAATCTGTAATAGAGTGTAGTGACATTTTGCATTATATAAACCTAAAAGTACCACAAATCTTTGCTAGCCAATATAAACCATTCTATTTACCGCTTTCAAAAAAATTATTATTTTATATAATAATATAAATATTAATTTACATAATATTAATTTACTATACATAAGTGATCACTGAAGAATAGACATTTTTTCAATGTCGCGCTCAGACTTCATTGTAGCTATTAATGAGTTTATAATAAGATTTCGTCAACTTTTTAAGTTTCAGATTATTAAGCGAAGATTTATATTGTATACACCCCAAAATTAGCCTATGGCTGTGAGCAAGGATTTCACCAAATGAAAAAAAAGTTAATAAAAAAATAAAAATTACAAAGCACTTTAGAAATCCTAAAAAAATTCTAGGTATTTTAAAATATTTCAAAGAATTTGAAAAATTTGAGAGTAATTTAAAGGGTTCCAAGGAATTTTCAATTGATTACAGTAATTTAACATCAGATTTTAAAGGATTTGAAAAATTCGAAAAAATTTGGAAAGATTTCAACAAATTTTAAATTGATTACAGTAATTTTATGAGATTTTAAAGGATTTGGTGTATTTTAGAATATTTTAATAGATCTCAAGGAATTTTCAATTGATTATCATAATTTAGTATGAGATTTTAAAGGATTTGAAATATTTCAGGGTATTTTTAAAATTTGTAGGAATTTTCAAGAGCTTTGAAAAATTTCAAGATATTTTTAAGGATTTTTAATATTTTAGGATACTTTCTAATAGTCTGAGGAATTTTCAATTAATTTCGATAATATTAAGCGATTTCAAAGAATTTTAACAATTTTTGTTCATATTTACTGGTTGAAGGTGGAACTACTTTGTTAAAAGTTTAGTCTTTTTGGTTGATGATTAATCAATTTAGTTGGAAAAATTTTTTTCTGAAAATTTAAATATTTGATAGAAAATTCTGTTTGTTATTGGTTAAAAAGTAATTTTGTTGACTACGAATTTAACTATTCTATGTTTCATTGAAAAGTGATCTTTTTTATTTGAAAATTTTTGTATTTTATTGAATACTCGTCTGCCTTGGTAGAAAATTAATCTTTTTTGTCGAAAATTAAATTGTGATTAAACATTGATTTTTTGTATAGAATATTAGTCTTGGTGGAAAATAAATTTCTTTTGTGCAAAATTCCTGTATTTTATTGAAAATCCTTGTTTTTAGTTTAACTATTTTTATTAATAAATAGTCAACTAGTCATTAATATTGATATAATATTTTATAATTATAATATTAACATGAATAATATATAAAATACTGATAATATCTATTCTGCATATTATATACACCTGAAAACCATAACCTCAAAATCGACTTATGCATGCAATTAAGAATCACGTCAAACATTAAATTCGCCAATTTCTTCCATTTCTTTCAAATGGGGATCGAGATATAAATAGAAGGCCACTGAAGTCTTCCGAAGCTTTAAGATCGGAAATCATCGTACAGCAGAAAACCGAAGTCGAGTCGTGCATTTTCGGCTTACATACGAACTTACAGCGGTAATCATTCACTTTCTGCTTTGCGGCTCCCAAACGGTAGGTATTGTGGGGGTAAACTTGTAGCTCATTCTGGCAGCACTTATTCAAACAAACCAAAAAATAGTATGGATATTCAGAACTTATAAAAAATGAATAGCGAATACACAAATGAATGAAAAAATGCCAAAAATATATATTATTATCAAATTATAAAATTTTCCAAATTTTAAATAATGACAAGATTTTTAATTGACAAAAAACCCCGAATTTAAACATATATTTAACTAAAACTATTTTCGGTCCCAGCTCGCTAGATGGCGCTGGGGCAAAACGGCAGACTAGGGAAACTTACTTTTTAAACACCCCGCGTATAATGTTGCAGCCGCTCCCGCCCTGCTCTTTTGAGAAACCGCGTGAGCGAGCAGTTCTAGGAAGGCTAAGAACGGAGTGACTGAAAGACAGAGTTTGGTGTAGTTAAATTTTGTACCCAAGAGGTGGATCTTTATTACTAAAATTAATTCCGAATAAAGCAGTTCAACTTCAAACCTTAATAAGTGGCATTTTTTTTAATAAGTTGAACAATTACCACTATTCTACCCACGCACCTGTTTTTAAACGTGATTGCTTTGTAAAAATAGTTCCTACAGGGAAAAAAGTAACCAATAAATTTTATAGAATTAATCATATAGTAGAAGACACGACGCGCAGTTCAATAAAAATTAAAATCGTCTTGGTTTTACATTGTGTTGAACTATTTAACGAAAGGTGGTACAAAGTTGTATCAAATTTAAAGGCCGAGTTGAAGTAATCTCAATTAAAAGGCAGGATAAGAAAAACGTAAAATAGTTCTATGAAATCTAAAATTCTAGCTAAAATGCAGGCTACATAATTCAAGAACACTATTTTCATTTTTGAATTACTTTCAAATCTTAAAACTCATTTAAATTATATCTAAATCCCTTTAAAGTTCTTTAAAATTACTTGAATTACAAAAAATTGTCTTGATCTCTTTAAAATATTTTGAAATCTTTTAAAATTTAATTATAAACTTTAAACAAATTTTATACCAAATAACTCTCGTTAAATTCTTTAAAATTCCTAAAAATCTTTTCAAATACTTAAAAATATATTATTAAATTGCATAAAGATCCTCAAACTCTTTTAACGGTTTTTGAAATCGTTAAAAATACTCTGTAATAGTTTCAATTTCTTCACCAAGTTTTTAAAGCATATTGAATCAATTACTAAAAAGCCATAAAATTCTTTAAAATTACACAATAATGCATAAACTCTTTTGAAAGGGGGAGGGTCGGTAAGGCCGGTTTTTGGCCTAATTTATTTTTGGACCAAAAAATCTGAAAAAATCATGGTAGTATCTTATAAGTATCCCGAGT
>NC_046658.1:130275447-130299734 GCF_010883055.1 Belonocnema kinseyi | reverse complement strand
TGATTATGAACCTGGTGTCCGCTGACCTTTATCGCGTCAGTTTCAAGGTCATTTGAAAGTCAAATCGATAACATATTTTTTTCAGCGTTTTCTCTCGATTTGACCTTCCCATGACCTTGAACTTGACGCGATAAAGGTCAGCGGACACCAGGTTCGCAATCAGCGACCCCAAAAACCTATAACGTATAAAAAAAAAAATTTTTACCGTTTTTTCCCGATTTGACCTTCAAATGATCTTGAACCTGAAGCGATAGAGTTCAACGGATGCCAGATTCGTAATTAGCGACTCCAAAAACCTATAACGTATTTTTGTGGATTTTTTTACCGTTTTCTCTCGATTTGACCTTCCAATGACCTTGAATCTGACGCGATAAAAGTCAAAGGACGCCAGATTTGTATTCGGCGACCCCTAAAACCATAGCAAACCCGAGCTAACCTCAGAATACATGTTTAAGAGTGTCAAATCTCTCGAAAATACAGTTGGTGGGTAGTGGTGTTTCCTATATTTGTAGGGGGGGGGGGGGGGGGGGGGGGGGGTGGAGGGTAGTCCGTTTAGCGTGCAATCGACTCGGGATACTTATAAGATACTACCACGATTTTTTCAGATTTTTTGGTCCAAAAATAAATTAGGCCAAAAACCGGCCTTACTGACCCTCCCCCTTTCTTGACACTTTTTAAAATCATTTGAAATAATTTGGAGCCTTTAAAAACTTGTAGATCACAAAGAGAAATCAAATGATATGTCAGAAGATTTGTGAATATTTAGGGATATTTGGAATATTTAAAAATATCAAAAATATTTGAGATTCTAAGAAAGATCAAGAATACCAAGAATACCTGGGAATATTAAAGCAATACGTGCAAAATCAGGCAAGGCCTGAAGAAGAAAAGTTTTTCATAGAACTTTTTTAGACGTGTGAACTATCGTCTTAACATTTTTTCGTATCATCATTGTTTGAAAGAATAAGTAGAAATTTCAATTGTAACAAAAAGGAATTCTCCTGGCTACAAAATTTATTCAGCAAGCATCAAACTTACAAGATATTTTTATTATCAAAGTACAAGTTCAACAAGAAAATTGAAAATAAATTAAAGTGGCTTGTTTTGGGAAAGAATATTTTTAATTTGTACAGAAGAAACCGCTGCCATTTTGCTAATGTTGAACCTTTTTACATATTCCGGCGGAAAACTTTTAACGCTTTCTCATGAATTTCCCCATATATTTTAGTAACATTTTTAAATCTGTATTTAATATAAAGTTAATAGAATTATTATAGAGTTATTCCGGATTTGTTGTACATTGAATCCTGAAAGTTATACAAAATTTATAACATTTGTACAAGGTTCGCTCTTATTCCCGACGACAGAAATAATTCAGGAAAGATTAATCCACTTTTTTCACCGTAAAAGGTCAAGACTTTTCACAGTTTTAATATTTTTACAAAAAATCTTATCTGAATGTAGTTCTTGAGACAGACTTGTTCCGAATTCAGAATCAAGGAATTATTTTTTACAAGTTATATAAAAAGTTTTTTCAATTGTTATATTTCAATCTTTAGCAAATGTGAACTGTTTGGTCCTAGGCTAACTACCTGCTTTCCAGAAGTCGCCGTCCCTTCAGAAACAAAAATTTTAATTGGCACTATAATTTTCTTATGACAAAATTCTGTTAATTTATCAACACTTAAACTTTTCGTCTTCAGAAAACGCCATCTTGATTTTTCTTAAGACTTAAAATCAAACAACTAGTCATAGTACTATTCAAAATGTCTCTAAAGTCCTTCTTAAAAATTACACAGGAAAACGCCAATCCTCAAAATCAAACCGGTTTGGTGTTGTTTTAAGTTGCCACAAAAGTTAGCAGTAAGGCGGCATGTTATAGTTCCACATTTGACGTACTCTTATTTTTCAAAAGTGCATAAATTAAAGTGCATACAAAATTTCGTATGGGGGATAAATTCAGGACGAAATATTTTTTAGTTTTCATTTTTATTAGGGTACTCATAAGAAATGTCCCTTGTCTACCCCTCAGTGCAAAATATTTTATTAGGCTTATACCACAAGGAAATTACGTTTGAACACAATAATGAAATTTGTAAGCAAATAGCTTCATTTTCAACCTATAAAGTTGAATTGATTTGATGATAGCTGAATTAACAACCCGGAAGTGTGAATTTAAAACAGCGAAATTATTTTAAAACAAAAAGATGCATTTTTAAGCAGATGGTAGAAAAAAATTAATTTGTTAATTTTTCACGCGAAACAAAAGTTAACAAAAGTTAAGTTTTAAATCAAAAAGAGACCTTTTTTTAGATACAGTTCCTTGACATCATGATAATTTTAAAAAAGTGAACAGCTAAAGAATAAATTGATAAAATAAATAAATGTGTTAAGTTAAATGCCAACACAGTGAGTCTTAATCATTTTTAAACATAAAGTTTTGAGACTCAACCATTCTTTAGGGAATTTTGATACAAGGGGAATTTAACTTTTCATTTGCATATTTGAAATCATTCATCTGTGTTATTTAACAGTAAAAACTGCATATAACGGTATTTTCCGCAGAATTGTATTTATTAAAAGCTGTTCATTTTATGGAAGTCTCTGCATTTCAGAAGGTCGCTCATTGTCTTTAATGTTATTAAAGCTTTGCAAACTACAACAGTATATATTTATTCGACAACAAAAGTCTACAGTAGAAAAATATTTTGCTCAACAATTATTTCGCATACTTTTAATTGAATAATCAGAAAGATGCTTTCTGCAGGAAAAACTTTGAATTAACCCAAAAATATAAGACATTAATGTACTAAAAAAAATCCTATGTCTCTTTTTGCAGAATGTAGTTCACATACTGACGCGACTCGTAAGAGCAAACGTAATCGCGGTCCTTCTTCCTCTACTGCTGGAAATCTATTTCTTCTTGCAGAATGTATTTTACAAATGGAAGGGAGTTCTGATGGCGAACATAATCCTGGTCCTTCTACTTCTGCTGACAAACAACATTTGCCTGACCGGACTTCTCCAGAACGGACTACTTTTCGTGGCAGGTCAAGGTATCCTTCTAATTTGCCTTCCTGTATTGAAGTACTTGGATATTCTCTTGAACAACTTGGATATATTCGGCTCATTCCGCGCAAAAATGAGGACGTTCGATTTGAATTTCGAAGATATGTTTTTCCTGTCGGTAATCCATTTAGAATGCGAGTAGCAGCAAACAGATATCTGCCTGTGCCAACCCATCAGCATATTGTATTATCAACATCTACTAGTGATATTCATGAAATATTGGAGTATAGCGGGGTTTTTCGTGGAATATATAGGATAGCTCAATTTTGCACAAAATTTTATTAAAGCTTTTGCAAATTATGATTCACTAAACTCCGAACAAAATCTCAATAGTGAACGTACTGTTAGTCCTTCTTTTGCTAGACAAGATTCACCTGACCGACAATCTCTTCAGAAGTCTCCTCTTCGTGCCAGGTCTATGTCTCCTCCAGACAGGCTGCCTTCTGATCAAGTACTCGGATGTGAAATAGGACAACTTGGATATCCTCGGATTATTCCGTGCACAAAGCAGAACCAGCAATTACAATTTCGAAAATATATTGTTCCTCACGATACACAAATTCGAATGCGAATAGATCGGATGAACTATTCCCTGGGGCCAAACCGAGAATATATTGTCTTATCAACATCCAATGGTGATATTTTTACAATACTTGATCATAGTGGAACTCTTCGTGGAATACATGGGAGAGATGGAGGTCGTTTGAGAATGAAAATTAATATGATAAGTGGGGAAGTTGATAGAAGATCTTCTTCTTTTGCCAGATAACGTTCGCGTGAGCTGACTTCTAATGAGGATCTTTCTCTTCATCTCCGGCCTCAGTCTCCTCCGGGCAGGCTTCCTTCTGATCGAGTACTTGGATATAAGTTAGGTAAACTTGGATATATTCGGTTTATTCCTCGGTAAAATAAGAATCGACGATTCGAATTTCGAAGATGGGTTATTCCTGTCGATAAACCAATTCGATTGCGATTAGGAAAAACCTTTCAGCCTGTACTAAGCCGCGAACATATTATATTATCAACATTCAACGGTGATGTTTTTGCAATACTGGAGTATACTGGGATTCTTCGTGGAATATATACGACAGCGAGGCATAATTCTAGAATAAAAGTAAGCATGATAAGCGCTGCAGTTGACAAAATGACCGAGATGGAAATGCAAGAATGTCATGTAGGCAATTATTACCCAATCTTTCCACATTGGTTTAATGCAGTTGTTTTAAATGAAGATTCTCTACAGTATGTGTATCATTAATTCAGTAAAAAAAAGGTAAACTATGATAAAATCTTTTTTGTAATCCTTATTTGGACCAAAATTAAAATAAATTATACATATAGATGCTAAAGTATTATGGTTATCGAAGCTTGTTTCTTTTTATCTTCCGTTCATTCATGTATTGCCAAAACTACTCATAGAATTTTCATGACTATTGCAACTGTAGCGTATAATTTATATGAATTTGAATGCAATATTGAAATAAATAAAATTTTTAGGAGAAAGAGAGAAAAATAAAACCCAATTTTTTGATTTGATATTTCACTCAAAAACATATTTGGAATTTTTTTTAGATATAAATATTCCGACCGATTATGATTTTCTGCTTCCACAGCAAATTTTTATGACATGTTTTAACTTTTGGATATATTGGTATTTTATTGCAGTCGTATATCCTCATTATCCAAGCGTAACAACCGTAGATTTTTCTCGTAGAAGCACAAACAATAAGTGCACACTTCCTTTTAATTCAAAGTAAAATCTTGACCACTGTAATTTTTTATTTTTTTCGGTTTAAATATGTACTTTAACTAGATGCTAGAAAATAAATGCATATGTTATATAAGCTTTAGGCATCATAAACTGTAAAAAAGGAAATTATAATCGGATATTTTTTTTTAACAGTTGTCATCTGTTCAGAAAAGAACGAGAGACAGAATGCGACAAAAAATCATTACTTCTGAATCAATAAATCCAAAAACGTCGAATTTGTAACCATTTGTTACCATTGTAAACTGAAGTAAAAATTTGTCTAGAAAAGAAAAGAATTCTCTTTTTTTATTATTTCGTCCTTCTTCTTTATTTCTACTGTTATCAAAGCAAAATGAAAAACTTTTTCAGAAAATAATCATCAAAGTATCGGCAGTCATACAGCACCCTTCTTAATTTCCTTTCTCGTTTTTACTTTTGCAAAAAAATTCTTTTCTTTTCTAGAAAATTTTTTGCTTTTTCAGTTTGCACTGGGAAAATTTTCTGGCAGTTGTCTGAATTTCGTGCTTGGGTTCTTAGCTTTATTATCAGAAATTCTGCACATTAACTAGATTATTGGACTCTGAGTAAGATTTTAAATTTAATTTTAATGTCATCTGAACTTGGCTGACTTGTTTTGGATGTCATTTTCATTTTTGGTATCTTAATAAATGAATTGACTTTTAACCCTCACTTGATTTTCAGGTGTCAGCGAGAGAGCACCGCGGTCTTCTTGCTGTTCCTGTCTATTTGAATTTGCATGTGTTATTTATTTTTTGCCTTGATAAGAGAGCTCTATAAGCGCCGAATTCACTTGAAATTTTCAGGGAATTTTCTTAAAGAGTTATAAGTTTAAATAAGACAATAAAAAAATCGTTTTTTGACCCCGATAATAGGGGGGAGGGTACCCTGAATTGACAGGCAGATATTCAAAATTCCAAACTTTCTCCCTATGCCTAATTTCAAGTAAAATTCTGATACTTATAGCCGGTCCGTTATGCACTCAATAAAAGAAGTAGGATCTGTACAATAAACTAGCATTTGAGCAGCATTAGAAGATGTATAAGCCTTAACAGTAACTAATATAAACTTTTTGTAACTTGAATAATCGTCAACAGAGTGAGCTTTAGATGCAAGCTTCGATTTGAATCCAAGTTCTATGGCCTATCTACTTTTTGTAGCAACATGTACAGCAGAAGCAATTCCGTTTAACTCACATTTACTCAAATCTAAATTTGTTTTCTTGCTTTTTTTAAGAAACGCTATACAAACTTTGAGCCGTTTTTCATCCTGTGTACCTGCGTGATCTTTCGGCATTTTGAATCTATATACGAATGAAGTCCAGATATAGCAGAAAGTGCTACTGAAAGTTATGTAGAAAATAACCGACTCATTTATTACGCAAATGAAAAAAAATTGCTTTTTTTGAAAACGTCCCTGACGATTTTTTAAACTTCTGGTTTTGTCAATAATGCAGAACTAATCTATTTTTTAAATGAAAAAGAAAATTTACAGTGCAAGCACCTTGGGTTGAATTATGCTAAGACACACCGTGACGGGTGAAGCAAACAAATGTTAAGAGCGATATTTTTTGTTAAAAATAATTTGCGGTTATTCAAAAAATGAATATAACCGGATCCTTTCCACAAAAAAGTTGGAGTTAATTCTAGTTTTTTTAAATCTTTTACACTATGTACCTTGTTAATCAGTTTTTTCTATCTTAACGAATAGTATCCACAAGAAAGATACTCAGGCGGTCATTGCACTTAACACAATTTTTTTCAAAAACATTATCTATGATTAGAAATTACTAGGTTAGATTTTTTTGATATTTTTTTTTGCTTCACAATGAACGATGAATCGCTTTTGTGAAGTGAACCCTTATTTGAATAAACTACCCCTGTAATGAAAAAAAGTATTTAACAGATGACTAGGCTAGATTTTCTTTGGTTTTAAATGTGATATTAAACACTTTTGTAATTTCAAACCTTATCTTAAAAAGCAACCCCCGGTGCTGCACAGAAGTATTTAAAAAAATAAAGAAAGCAAGATGAAAAAAAACTTGTAAACCATGAACACGACCTTTTTATGCATAACTAGGTAGCAAAATTATTGTTCACCCCTAATCGTTACGAAAACAACCCCCGTATTTGTATCTAAATACAAAAATTCAGACTAAATTCAAAAATTGTATACATTAACTGTTGGCACTTATGTCCTCCTGACTGTTGTACTTTCTCATTATTCTTCAATGGCATTTCATTCGCTTTTGTAAAATTAACGATTATATACGAGGGGTGTTCAAAAAGTAAGTTTCCCTGCTCCGGGAAAAAAGCAAAACACAATTTTTAGGTTAAAGTAACATATGTATTAATTTTTTGACTTATAAACTATTGTTCTACACAGTACCCTTGGAGTTGAATACATTTTTTATATCTGTTCTCAAGCTTTGAAAAAACCTTGTTTACAAGAATCCGTCTCGTGGCGTGGGACCCAACTCGCACAAACTTTGCGGTAATCAAGATGATCTGTTATGATTGGGTGGATTGAAGTTCGACAAATATCGATTTCAGGAGGCATTGAGTCCAAAATTCTGTCAATTGTAAAGCGCCTATCCGCAAAATGATTTTTTCGACTGCTGTGATTGCGTCATCTGTAATGGCGATTTTTGGCCTGCCTGCACGCTGCTCATCATGAATTTCTCCGCGTCCCTCGAGAAAATACATACGCCACCGACGCACAATTTGTACACTCATGCATTTGTCACCATAAATATGCACTAATTCAATGTTAATTTCGTTGCCATTAAGCTCTTTTGCAGTTAAAAAGCGAATAACTGCACGCAACTCAGAAGTGGATACGTTTTTCACAGGTAGCTCCATGGCTACTAAGTCGGTACTTATGAAAAAAAATTTTTCGGCTGCTAAGACCGGTTCCGCTCTTATCGGTATATCCTAAACTAAAACTATGTGTGGTCCCAGCTCGCTAGATGCCGCTGGGCAAAACGGCAGACTGGGGAAACTTACTTACTGAACACACAATATCCTGAAATGAAAAGACTTATTGAAAAAAGTCGGTACCTACATAGATAGAACTTGAACGCAACAACAACTAATTCGTCAAACCCCCCCTGCTAAAAATGAAACTAACCCTTATTTTAAAACGTGAATTTGAAAAAAAAACGTCAGATTCTGGGCTTATTTTCAGCTTCCGAATGTACGCAAAAATCCAAAACCTACCTTATTTTCAAAAAACCACTTCCTTGCGGAAAATCAAATCTGTAAAACACAAAATGCACCAGATTTTGGGCTTATTTATGGTTCTCGAATTCACCAAATTAAAGTTTTAAAAAACTACCGCTATGTACAAAAACACCAACCCACTAGTAAAATTTTAAACCTCGATTTTGGCAAATTTTGAGGAGCCCAGAAGTTACAGACTCCATTAATGCTGAAAATTCCCAAAAAGATTAATTTTTCACAATTTCTTATCTACGAGGCAGAGAGGGGTTGATTTTAGATGTTAAGTGTTAGAGTCGAAAAATAGGAGTGGGTATTTTCGAGAAGCCTAAAGATCAGCGACTCCATTGAGAATGGAAAATTATTAAAAAGATTATATTTTTACAATTTTATATTAAGGGTTAGAGCTAAAAATCGGAGAGAGTATTATTCAGGAGCTCAAAAATTAGAGATTTCTAAGACACTGGAAAATACTTTAAGAAGATTATTTTTTTGGCAACGTTATATCTACGTGGTAGAAAGGGGTTGATTTTAGACGTTAAGGGCTGGAGACAAAAATAGGAAGGGGTATTTTTGAGGAGCCCAAAAATCAGACACCGTTGACACTGCAAAATTCTCAAAAAGATGATTTTTTTACTAAATTATATCGACCTGATAGAGGGGGGGTTAATTTTAGAAGTCAAGGGTTGGATACTAAAAATCGGAGTGAGTATTTTTGAGGAGCCCAGAAATCATAGGTATAATTAGATATGATTAAATATTACTTAGATGTGACTAGGCAGATATGATATCTACGTAGTAGGAACAATCTTTTTCGGAATTTAAGAGCTTCACTAGCCGGTGAAAAATTTCAATAGATTAATTCACCGAAGCGTGTAATTTTAGAGAAAACATTTTTACGTGATTTAAAGTCTCGGACTCTGTGATCTAAAATCATAGAATTCGTTTCTTGCGATTAAAGGGACGGGGCCTAAAACCTAAAACTTGTAGACATATGCTTAAAAGCAACGTTTCCGAGATTGTAATTCTGCGCTAAAGCTCTTCAAAAACACCAGAAACGATTTTTGGACTCCAACTCTTAACGTTAAAAAAACAGCCCTATATTAACAGGTAATTATGACTTCGTACGAAAATAATCTTTTTTAAATTCTACAGTGTTACTAGAGTCTCTGATTTTTGGGCTCTTCAGAAATTACCCGCTCCGATTTTTGAGATCCAATCCTTAACGACCAAAATCAACCCCTCTCTACCACGTAAATATGAAATTGTAAAAAAATAATCTTTACGAGAATTTTCCATTGTCAATGGAGTATCTGATTGTTGGGCTCCTCGAGAATCCCCACTCGAATTTTCGGGCTCCAACCCTTAATGTCTAAAATCAAACCCCCTCTACCACGTCTATATAACTTTGTAAAAAAATAATCTTTTTGAGAAGTTTTCAGTGTCAATGGTGTCTCTGATTTTTGAGCTGCTGAAAAATACCCTTTTCGATTTTTGGCTTTAACCCTTAACGTTTAAAATCAACCCCTCTCTATCACGTAGATATAAAGTTGTAAAAAAATCATCTTTTTGAGAATTTTTTAGTGCCAACGGTGCCTGACATCACTGAATCTAGGCTTTATGTCATATTCAGCAATCCAGCTTCGTACAGTTGATAGAGAAGGCAGCTTCAACCCAGCCTAAAACATTGGCGTTCATCAAAAAATTGCTCAATACTAACTTTCTTCCGTTTTATTGCAGCAATCTTTTTTCTGCATTGCATCCGTTCAGTTTTTAATTGTTCCTGCAAACTTTTAATTTTCCTTGCCATTTTCTTTTTCTGTGCTTCCTCACCCTTTCTCAACTTTTTCAACTTATTAGCCAAACTTTTCTAAATGTTTGTCATCTTTTCTTTATTCGAAACCCAGTAGTTACGAAGTTTGATGACGTCTTTACGACATCGTTACGACATCTTTACGACAAATTTACGACATCCTATGTCCATGTCGTTAAGGTGTCTTTACGATATCCTAAATAAGTCGTATGATCTGACGATGTTTTTACGCTATAGTTAAGACATCGGAACGACATGGAAATAGTATGTCGTAAAGTTGTCGTAAAGATGTCGTAAAGACGTCGCCAAATTGTGTGCCCACTGGGAAGAGGACTGCACTTCTCAGAATTGTCCGAGCTCGTGCTTGGCTATAGAGGTTCAATTTGTAACCACTCCATTCCATCATGGTCTTCATCTACAGTGATGAAGCCACTCTTCTTTGCAGCAGATAAATAGGTTTTCAGCACTTTCGCTTCCATCACACCTAGTTGATTTTCTTCATTGTGAAATGTTTCTGCCGAAGTAAAATTTTCTTTAACTGCAGGAATAGGTCCGGTCTCTATTTCCTCTTTTCCGATATAATTTCCCCTTTCATTATATTCTTTTATCTTTTTATTTTCCACTTCCTCTCCTCGGATGTCTCCAATTTCACCTTCCATCGTTATATCTGTGTCCTCTTCTGTCCTCTTCTCGAAGGCTTCTTTTTCTCCGACGTCTCTGCTATCCTCTTCAATTATCGCCTCTGTGTTCTCTTCTATCATCTTTCCAAAGTCCTCATCTTCTCCTCCAATTCCCCTGCTGTCCTCCATACTCTTCTGTACTTTCTCGCCTTCTTCAACAGTAGGCCTGTATGGAATTGGATTCTGCTTTTGTCTCAACTTTTTCCGAGTCGTGTCCAAAAATGCTTCAGGCAAAAAGTGAACATTAAAAATGCTGGCTTTCCGAAATGATAATGGTGCCAATGTCCTCAAAGAAGCTCCGTTTCCTAAAGAGAAATATACAATCCATTCCTTTTTATTGCTCTTATACGCCGGTTTCATATTTCACCAAAGTCAGGACCTTTTCTGACGGCCTGCTAAATTTTGCATTATTAATTAAGTTAATCAAAATTTCCAAATAAATAATTCTATTTAATGGTATATTTTTGAATACTGTGGGATAATTATGGGATTTCCTAAATTATACTTTAATAAACAAAAAAGAAATTTTGTGACTACACGGAGAAAGTATTTCAAAATTCAAAATTTGTTTGAATGTCGGAAAAATTTGACTCTTCTAGAAATATAATAGGATTTATCAAAAGTTCTAAAAAGATTTTTTAATTGAATGCTTTAAAATTTTTAAATCATTAAATACTTGGAGAAATTAGTTATTAGAGGATATTTGTAAAGATTAAAGATTTTTTTAAACAATAATCTGAGATATTTAAAGAAAACTTCTGTGAATTGTTCAAAATTCAAAGAAGTAACTACGAGAGGCCTGCAAAAATAGATTCTTATGGAATATTTTAAAACATTGAAAAGTATTTAAAAGAGAAATCTGCAATTATTTCAGGAAACTTCTTCAAAATTTTCGAAATTATAATAAAATGTAAGTAAAATTAAAATCACTTTGAAATATAATTAGATGTTAGAAAAGATTTTGAAAGATTTCAAAATTTGTAAAAGAAAAGTTTAAATCATTTTAAGGACACTTCTTTAAATTTTGTAAAATTAAAAAAAAATTGACTCTTTTTAAAAGAAGTTTTTTAAAATATGGAAATGATTTTATATTTATAGAAATTAATTCTTGCAAAATGTTTCTGAAGATTAAAAAATTGTTTCAAATAAATTCGAAATATTTGAAAGAAACTTCTTCAAACTTCAAAAATTACAAAAAGAATATGAGAAAAATTCGACTAATTTAAAAAAATATTAAGATGGTTTAAAAGTTAAAAAAAAGAGATGCACAATCATTATAAAATTGAGAAAGTTCCAAAATTTTAAATGATTCTATATTTAAAAAAATATAAAATATTTCCAAAAACTAATTTTAAAAATTAATTAGAAAGTGTCAAATGTTTGATATGATTATAGAATTATTTTTAAAAAGTTTAAGCCTAAACATTTTAATAACTCATATTTGGAAAGACTATTTCAAAAGATTTGGAAAATTAAAAAAAAATGTTAGGTATTCTAACAAAAAATGTAGAAAAAATTGGACTCGTTTTAAATTTGAAGTAGATGATTTAAAAATTTAAAAAGAATTAACAATAATTAAAAAATTGAATCGATTAAGAATTGGAAATACTTTAAATTGTGAAAAATTAATTTCTAGAAAATATTATAAAACATATAAAAACTTGCAAAACATGAATCTGAAATATTTTAAGGGCAGTTTTTTAAACTTTTCAATATCAAACAAAAATTGTTAGTTCCACTCATTTTAAAATATAATCAGAAGTTTTAAAAGTTTTTTTTAATAATTTAAAATAATTTGAAAGTTGAATGGTTTGGAAATTTTTAAATAATTTTGTATTTAGAAAAATTAGTTCTCAAAGATTATTGTGCAAGATTCAAAGATGGTTTTTAATACGACCTGATGACGTCATTTTGTAAAAGCTTAAGGACGTCCCAAGAAAGACGTCGTTGGGATGACTTTAGGCCAAGTGTGCAAACTGGTTATTTAATTTCAAAAAATTTAACAAATAAATGTTTAATTAATTTATATTTGTTTAAACAATCCTTTTTCACGTAATCAGTTTGTTTACAATAACTAAATAGTGTATTACATGACTGTAAAGTGTATACAAAGATTAGGTGAACCACTTTTTAATTGTTTTTAGAAAAATTTACTACCTAAGTTGGCAAGTATGCTATTCAGGAAACTCTATTAAAACAATTTGTTAATCCGAATGTGCCTTCCTCGTGGGCTCAAAGCTCTGAAAATCCGAAGAACGTCCTCTGGACGTTTCTAGGACGTCCTATGTCAGCTCAATCAACGTCTTGAAGACGTTTAATGTCCTAAGGATGACGTAAACACGTCTTGAAGACATGAGCGTTATCTGAACATCTTTCGTACTGACATTAGACGTCTTAAGAGCATCTCTAAGATGTTGAAAAGACATGCTATAAAAGAAGTCTTAGGGATGTGCTAAAGACGTCTCTAGAACAACCTTAATTGTTTTGTCCACTGGATATTTCCCTGTACAATATATTCGGCACCTTGAATTATTATAGAAATGAGTCTGTTTGGAGACAAAGTAATAGGTTCGAGTACTGAAAAAAAAGAAATTTATTCATTTTTTCTACAACAGAGAAGGTTACAGAAATATTAATTATTAATCATTTAACTGATCATTTAAAAGCGAATCAAGCTCATGAAATTGTATATCAATGTTTAATAATATTATTGTTATGACTAGGAACATACTCAATTTTATTCTTAACATCATTCATTAGTACGAAAGGCATTTGGAACATTATGAAAGGTACTTTTGAGGATTTAAATATTAAAAAAAACAGAATTACAAAAATCTTACAGCTAATTATTAATTCCGCGCCGGCTGTCTTTGCTCAGTTCCCCCACTAAGCAGCATTCGCCAACACAGCCGAAATTCTGCGACTAATAAGCGGAATATAACCTTCTTAATCGTAGCACTTCCTAATTTACAAATACAGTGAAACCTGGACTTAATGATCCTGCGTCGGGACGTTGCGGTAGTTCAATCGAAGTGGGAAGTACGCTCATAGTGAATAAGCACGATGGCGAGCTCGCATCGACCAGCAGTGACTTTGATGATCAAGCCAACTGGAGCGAGAGAGAGTATGATCATTTCGAAACAAAAAGTCTAAATTTCTGGAAATTGCTAATATTTAAAACATTCTTTTAACAAAACGACATTTTTGTTCAGAAATTAAGATAGTAATTATTTGCAATCGATGAAAGGAACTCCTAAAATATTCATAAGCAAACTATGCAGACTAGAACGAATCATGAGTTTAGCGTCTGTATGCAAAATGCATACAGACGCTAAATGCATAAAACGCATGAGAAAGATGAAAAATAACAAATTATATTTCTAAACCTGCCTCACTTTTCGGTATATTTTGATAAATAGTCAACTCATCAGTCGTTCCAATCTGCAAGGTGTTCTTATAATTAATTTAAGAGTTCTTTGAATTAAGATAAAATAATTTTACACTCGATTTCCTGAAAGGAATCTTTTTATTCAAATGTTGTTAAAAGAATGTGTTAAATATCAGAAATTTTCTAGAAATTTATACAAATTTTGTTTTGTTTCTTTTCCTATTTGGAAAATGTAATACAGTCGAATCTCTCAATAGAGCGCTTCTTGAGACTGCAGGGGACAATATTATACAAATAATTCCTAATGGACAATTTAAATATCTCCTATGACATTTTCAACTATTTTTAATTGTTCAAACTAATGTAACTTATTTGAACAATGATTTCTCTCCAATTTTTTAAAATTATTGTATTTTCTGAATGAAAGATAAAAGAAGGTCATTGTTTAGAGTAGTAAATTTGGTTAAAAACGTGATGTAATTATGTAAACCATTGGTCATGGTTTATTTGAAAAATTTCTACAAAATTGAATCACATTGAATTTCAAATAAGGTATTGGAATGACGAAATTGCAATTTATGTATTGTGAGTGTTAAAAATCGTGAAGTCACCGTCCGGCATTCCAATACATATGTTAGAGCAGTTGTCAGACGAAAATTATGCACAAGCATTTATGAAATTCACGGAATCAATTACATGCACGGAATTCATGGATCTGAAGTAATTCACGAAATCTATGGAATTCAAGAAATTAATCGATAATACGGAAATCTCTGAATTTATTTTACTAAATGAGTTTGAGAAATTCATGGAATTTATGAAATTTACGGAATTAATGGAATTCATAGAATTGATAAAATTCAAAAAATTTACAGAAATCATAGAATTCATTGAATTTTTGGAATTCACGGGATTCATCAACTTTATGGAATTCATGAAATTCATAGAATTTACGCAATTCACGGAATACGCTTAATTTATAGAATTCACGAAATTCCTGGAATTAAGGCATTCGCGGATTTTATGGAATTCCAGGAATTAATGCAAATCGCAGAATTCATGGAAATGAAGGAATTCAAGAAATTCAAGGAATACACGCAGTCTGTGGAATTCAAAGAATTAATAAAAATTACGGAATTCTCGGAATTTATTAAACTAAATGAGTTCGCAAAATGTATGACATTCAAGAAATTAATGGAATTCAAGGAATGAATGGAATCAGAGGAATTAACGAGTAATGACAAAACATCAAGACGCTGCAATCGGAAATATTTCTACACTTTTTTATTTCATAACCTATTTTCAGACGAAGCGCAACTTTAAGTTAAAAATTTAGGATAATAAATAAGAAGCACTATTGAAGGTGGATCTGGTCCTAAATTTTAGCAATGATGAAAAAGGTAGACAAAAATATTATTTACAAAAAAATGTTCACATGGCCTTAATAATACTTTGAAAATTATAATTGGCTAAAAATTGACGGGGTTACCAAATTAAATTAAATTATATTAATTTAATCACATTTTTCAAAAGCAAAGAGGAATTTTCAAAAATATAATTAAATTTTTCGGAAAATAGTTCAATTACGAATAAAATTGTGAATTTTAAATCCAAATTTAAATCTTAAACCCAAACATATTAGGCTTGAACCGAAAATCCGACTTAAGAAAAACGTTTATTTAAATAATTTACATTATAAACAAAATTTTTAAACTTCAGATTAATTTTTTTACCAAGAAAGACGAATTTTTAGCCGAACCAAAAAGAGGGCGACTGAATTTCAAAGTTTTTTGGGGAGACAAACGGTAATTATGACTTTTTTTGCGCTTTTTTTAATACGAAATGTTTCTGGTACATAAAAGACCATTTCATACTGATAATTAGATGTTGACATAAATTGTTTGAAAAATTTATTATTGTTTATAGCAATTTTCTCATAAAATAGAGCTAGAAAGACGATTTTTTTCGAAAATTTTTTCATTTGTTGTACAATTTTTGATTAGAGGGAAGTGATAGTTCATCAATGTTAACAAGAAGGATAATTTAAACAGTTCATTATTATTGTTAATAATATTCTATTAGAAAAATGCTACAAAATTGCAGTTTGAACAAAATTCAATTTTAGGAAAATTTTCAATTAAGATTATGAAATGTCTGGCTTTTTGTCTAATTTTCATGATTATTAAAGTAATAATGGATTTAAGTTAACAAAAAGAATTAGTTAAACAAATTATTATTGTTTATAACTATCTTAATTTACAGCAATGTCTGATAGTTGCGGTTTTTTCGGTAAATTTTACCTTTCAGTCCCCTTTCACTTACTAACATAATAATGAATGAAAGTTAACAAAAAAGTAATTTAAACAATTCAATATTGTTTATAACTATCTCTTATAGAAGTGCTAAAAAGTTGTGATTTTTTTGCAAAATATTCAACTTTGCGAACAGCGCGCGAGGCATTTGGTGTTACAGCTCTATCACGTGGTCGAGAAGCTTGCACAAGACTTTTTCCGTGTTGAATGCAGTGGGAAAAATAATTGAGGATGTCCTGTGGACGTCTTTGGGACATCTCTAAGACGTCTTTTATAACATGACTTTTGGACATTCTGGCCCAGAGGGTACACAACTATGCAAATCCCAAGAACGTCCTCGGGACGTTCCTGAGACGTACTAAGTCAGACCAATCAACGTCTCTAAGACGTCCAATGTCCTAAATATGACCTAAAGACGTTTTAAAGATACGGGCGTTCCCGGGACATCTTTTGGACTGGCCTTAGACGTTTTAATAGCATCCCTGGGATGTCCAAAAGACATGTTATAAAATACGACTTAGGGATATCCCAAAGATGCCTCTAGGATATACTTAATTTTTTTTCCGACTGGGCGAGATGCTCTTAAAACGTCTAATGTCAGGACGAAAGATGTCAAGAGAACGTCCACGTCTTTAAGACGTCTTCAGGTCGTCTTTAGGACATTTGACGTCTCAGGGACGTTGATTGGGCTGACATAGGACGTCCTAGGAACGTCCCAAGGACATCCGTGGGATTTTGATCATTTTTTGCCCAGTTGGAAGTCTGTTCGATAATCCTGAATTATTAATCAATTTCTATGTGAAGGTCAAACTTTTAAGGCATGAAGTTCCTGACACCATTTTTTGTTTACGGATAAAATAAAAAATTAGAAAATTCTAAAAAGTGATTATAGAGAAAAACATTTTGATTTTTTCAAGCAAAAATATTTCTTCTATGCTCAAGGAATGTAAAGAAAAATATTCACGGACATATATGAAGTCAAACAGGTGATAAATCTTGATGATGTGAAGAATTGTACGACCTAAAAAAATAACCATTGTCACTTCCCTCTTTTTCAAACCGTATATGCAGCTGTGCAATTAAATTGGGTTAGTCTACGATGTGAATATATTCCGAAAATTGACCAGTTAATAATCATAAAAATCTTCAGAAGTTAGTTAAAAAATCTCTTTCTCCGAATCTATATTCTTGAGATGGAGATCGTCATTCTATTCCTCACTTATATGGGTTTCATTATTCTAATCAGTAAGTGTGATATATCATACACTAGGATGGTCCAAAAATGCATTGCAAAATTTTTTTCACTTTAGAGGGCAAGACACCACCTAGAAGACACCATCCAATAACTTTCATTTTCAAGCTCCCCCCCCCCCTGCAGAGCCCCAAATTTAACCCAAAAATTAAAAAATTCCATTTTTACGTATTATTGTTACTTTCTAGAAATTTCTGTCGTCTTTTTCATACAAATAATTACTAATGGACAATTTAAATATTTACCTGAAACCTATAAACAATTTTATTTGTTTAAACAAATATGAGTCATTAAAATAATTGTCCATTACTAAAAAATAATCGTATTTTCCTGTTGAAATGCAATATTTTGTCATTGTTTGGAGTAGTACATTTTTCTGAAAATTGAATTATAGAAGTTCACTTTTTTCAAATTGGTATCATATGCTTAAGCACTAATTCTTCGATAACTAAAAAAATGGAACAAACTAGAAGACATACAGTTAATTACGCTTCTTAAAGTATTTTTGGAAAAGTTATTAGTTAAACAAATTATGTGTACTAAACAGTCTATATAACTACATGCGTTCTATTTTATTTTATTTTTTAGTTATAACAAAACTGCTTACGAAAATAAATTGACTAAAGTGCGTGATTGTGTGATGATGAGCAGACAGAAATGTGAAACTTGTAAATACCGGAAGACTATCATAAAATGGAAAAATTTCAATTATGTACACACGTAATCTATTTCACCTAGAATTCTTATAAACGAAAGCAATTGTGTGTTATTTTTACCTGAATTTTATTAGAAAAGATTTGAAATTGTGTCATTTATAATTTAAAGCTAATAAAATAAAACAATTTTATTTTTAAAATAAGAATCACGAATTTTAGTGATTTTCCACTGGGCAAAAAATTAAGGATATCCCAGAGACGTCTGTGGAAAATCTCTAAGACGTCCGCATATCATATTTAGGACATTAGACGTCTTAGAGATGTTGATTGGCCTGACATAGTACGTCCACGGAACATCCTTGAGGACGTTCTTAGGTTTTTCTTAGTGTGTTGCTCACTGGGTTAAGATTATAAGTAAATTTCAAAAATAGTACAAGTTCAAAAAGTTAAAAAGGAAATAAATTTTGAAAATTTGGTCATATAAATCCAAAGGAATAAAAACTGTACTATTTGGAATTAAAAGCGTTCTAAATTGAAAGATTTCAGATTACAATATATATTTTTTTAATGGACAATTTTATTGAAAAGAGTTGAAATGGTATCAACGAATTTTTAAAATTCAATATTTTCTTATTAGAATATTAAACATTCGCAACACATTTTTTTTGGATATTATCCTTTTAGTTACAAATTGTAATATTTGGTTAAAAATTTAATAATTTTCTTGAAGACATCCATTTCAGTTGCAAATTTGTTACAATTCTAAGCTTGATCTTAGAAAGTGAACTGGAATCTTCTTTTGATGAAAAATAAACTATTTTTTTAAAGATTTTTGTTTTTGTTTTTGTTGGTTGAAAGTTTAATTATTTTGTAGAAAATTAATCTTTTTTAATTTAAAATTCAACTACTTGGGTAAGAGTTAAACTACATTGTTCAACATTTATTTTTTCATTGTAGGCTTATGACTGGTTAAAAATTTAACTGTTTGGTAAAAAATACTTTTTTTATTGTTTGTTTAAAATTCATATTTCGAAAGAAAACTTAACTTCCATTTTTTTAAGATTGATATTTTTTATTTGAAAATTCGCCTTTTTTGATTAAAAAATAATTTTTTAGTAAGACATTTCATTTATGTGGGGTAAAAATGCATCAGTTACGTGGAAAATTAATTTTTTTTGAAAGTCATATTTTTCATTTGAATATTCAATTATTGTAAAGAAGATTTGTCTTCTGGTTGGAAGGTTTGATAACTTAGATATATTTTTATTTATTTTTTGAGTGAAAAATCTTTATTTATTGGAAATTCGTCTTTCTGGTATATAAATTCTGTTCTTTTGTTGCATAAATTTTATTCTTTTTTGACTGATATATGAAAAGTGATACTTTTTCCTTGAGAGTTTGTATAGATTGAATATTCAACTATTATGTTAAAAATTCAATTATTTTGTTAAAAAGCTATCTTTCATAGTAGAAAAGACATTTTTCTTTGTTTGAAGTAAATTAATAAATTTGTAAATTTGAAATTTGTAAATGCTATACTGTGTTATTCCGTTTATAAAATAGTTTATGTTAAAAGTAACAGAAGTTTAAAATGTTGGTATTTGAATATTGATGATTTGAAATAAAAAATTAGTCCAGGAAAAATCAGAGAATTTTGAAAATATTTTCGGTTTTGTATTTTTCCGCGAGAGACGCTACGAGCGATGCAAACTAACTAAATTCGAATTCACGCGTTCAAGTTTTCCGGGAGTGGGGAGGTGATCCTAGCGCAGCAGCACAAATTTGTCGAGTTTGGCGCGCAATTCAAACTAAGTATGATTAATAATTATTGAAATTAAACTAGATAATTATTATAAATTGAACATAAATATCAGAAATGATCTAATTTGTAATGTAAGGTTAAAAGAAAATAATAATGCGTAAATTTTAAAAATAATAGCATATTTTCTTGAAAATAAAAAGCTGAATTTATATTTCATGAACCAAAGTTTTTGCATTATTATTTTTTTCTCTCCTAAAATCACAAATTACGTTTTTCCTTATATTTATGTGCAATTTGTAAAATTTCTCTATTTCAATTTTTCTCAATTATACCCGGTTTGAATCACACGCCAACAGCGACCAATGAGGGCCGCTGAACCAGGCAAGCGCAGTAGCTCAACATGGGAAAGTTGGGATCGCTGGAGAGGGGTCTCCTTATTCTACTTCGTGCGTGTCAATTTCACGATTCTGAATGTACGAGGATGGTTCAAATATTTTCGAGACAAACGCTGTAGATGGAGCGTATGTATGTTTTGAAGGTCGTGGCTTGAGAATGTGATGTGCGCAACGTATTGTCATTCGTTTTTTAGAGCAGGAAGGCGTTAAGAACACGGAATTTTTCTGCGTTTGCGAAATCAGTTCGGTAGTGAGTGCCTGAGTAGGGCTGCCGTGTTTAAATGGGCCAAAGCATTCAAGGATGGCCGCGTAACCGTCGAGAATGAGCCGCATGATCGTCAACCGCGAACCAGCATGACACCAGACAACATTCGCCGCGTAAAACAAATGATTTTGGACGACTGTAGGATGAATGTTCGAGACATTTCGCCTGTACTCGGCTGCATACTACTCTAACCTTCTGAAAACACACGTAAAACCCGCTTATCGCTCGAAACCGAGGAGCATTCCAGCACGAAGTGCGATTCTTATCCAGGATAACGCGCGCCCTCGTACCGCACGTCTCACGCTCGGTACAATATCGGAATTGGGGTATGACGTACTGGAACACCCCCTCCCCCCCTACAGTCTAGATTTACTACCCTGCGACTACCGCATGTTTGGACAACTGAAAGAAGCCTTCGGAGGTCAAAGCTTCAACACCGACGACGACATAGAGGAGTTCATGCGCACATAGCTGTCCGAGTTCCCAAGGAATTCTTGGATATCGGCATCAAAAAACTTCCTGACAGGTGGGCAAAATGCGTAACTTATGAGGGGAAATACCTAGAAAAACTATAAATTTTAGTAAATTTTTTCGATAGTGAATAAACGTGTCAGAGTATTTATCTCTGTCATATTTGAACCACCCTCGTACATTTACGGCATGTATTAAACGCGTTAAACTAACCTCAAATGTTTGCAATTTATTGTACACAATCTTTAATAATTCGCGCCACTTTACCCTATTTTATGATACATGCTTACATATATTTTTGCAATTTACACAACATTTATAATTCCTTTTTTTATGAAAACTGGATGGAATGCAAAGGGAAAGTATAAATCATCTGATTCCTCAGGGCAACAACTGTCATCTGTCGAAAGCAAAACTTCATCTTTCTCAAGACAGCCACATTTCTATAATGATTAAAGGGGCTCATTTCATTGAACATTGACAACTATTCTCTCGTTGTCGAAAAGGTGAATGTCTGTATGCACGTGACCTACCGCGCGTAAATGTAAACAGGCGTCCAGAAAACGAGCACTTCAAAGCATATCTTCAGCGCTTTGATAATATCCCGTTTAACAATAATGAAGAATCCCACTGTTACATTAGAGAGGGTCGATATACTTATTATGCAAGACTATATAATAGTATGGATCAGTTGGGAGCTAACCAAGATAGTTTTACCATAGTCCAACTACTTGCTCAAAATCCAAATTAATGAGAAATCGAGTTCAGCATTGGGGTGGGATTCTTCAAAATTTTCCTAAAACCATGCATTTTCCTGACAGGGTACAACCCTCTGGATAGTATCCCAGTGGGTAAAGAAAGGATATCCTAGAGACGTTTTCGGGACATCCCTAAGACATTTTTTGGCACATGTCTTTTGGACATCCAAGGGATGCTTTTAAGACGTCTAATATAAATACGAAAGATGTCCCAAAAATGGTCATGTCTTTAAGACGTCTTTCAGTCATATTTAGGACATTGGACGTCCTAAGGACGTTGATTAGCCTAGCATGGGACGTCCTGAAAACGTCTTCAGGGCAGTCTTAGCATCGGCAGAGTCTTGTGCCCACTGGGTATCCATTTTATATAATATCTCGATACTACCAATAATATTAATATTATTATTGTGAAATCAAAACTTTTCTATTCGCAAGTATTTTACTTCCTTTTATTTCAGTCTCCTAAATGTTACCCAATTATTTTACGATGTCATTTTCATTGAAGAATATAAGAAAATTGAATCTTCAACAAACATTCTCAAAAAAAAGTTTTTAACCAATCAGCCTAATTTGAAAGAATGGTGATAAATTTCCTACAATTTTTAACCAAAAATGGAATAGTTTAGCTTTTATTAAGATAAAAATAATGTGCAAGAAAAAAGCTACATTTTCAGTCAAGTACCCGCCAGTTGATTTCTGAAACCACAAAAGAGCAACTATCAATCTTTTATAAAATAATTAATTTCAAAGAAAGCATTTCAGCAATTAATCAACAAGTTGAATTTTTGGCCTAAAAAGAATAATTTCCAAACGAAAAAAGATTGGATTATTAACAGAACGGCAACATTTTCAGCCAAGTTTTTAAGGGGGGAATAGGGTGGGGAGAGAATTTGCAAAAAAATGTTATTTTGTTGTAAAATATTTTTAAAATATTGTGTCTTAATTTCAAATCAGTCGGAGTACAATTCTCGAAGTAATAGATTCAAAGCTGACCCTCCTCATAGACCGCTGCTACGCTCAAAAATATAGAAACATGCCAGATGGAAGTGAAAAATACTATAAAGTAATACAATTTTTATTAGTTTTCACTACACTTTCTACATACGTGAAGTGTGCACAGTGTGATAGAAAAAGAAGCTGAAATCATTTAAAAAATAACGAGTTTTTCTCAAAACCACTTTTTAAAAGTCTGTTTCAGCGATTATACAAAAACTACTGAACCGATCCTTCTCAAACTTGCTGAAATTTCGTACAAAATGCATATTTTAATTCAAATAATCACAAAAATTGAAAAAATAATCGTTGGGGAGGGGGGGCTTATATTTTATCTAAATTTTGCAATTTTTTCTTATTTTCGATAAATCTACGTTGAGATATAGCTGGAACCGCAAATTAAATAAAAATAAAAAGGTTACATTTTTATTAAACAAATTAATTTCAAATAGATCAATTGAATTTTCCACCAAATTGTTGAATTTCTAAGACAAAAAGACGAACGAATAATAAAAAGGTGCAATTTTAAACCAAGAAATAAGAATGTACACAAGCTAGTGTTAATAATATTTCTTTAGGAATTTAAAAAATATGCCGTTTCTTTGGCTTATTTTTACTTAATAAATTCAATTTAACAAACATAGTTGATTCAACAATTTATTATTAGGGATGTCCCAAAGACGTCTCTAGAATATCCTTAATTTTTTTTTCTTCTGGGAGGACATCTTTCTTACGGACTTTTATGATTTTAATAATGATGTCAAACTTTTTTATTGAATCTTGCTTATGTTATACACATTGTTTTATTTAGAGAGCAGCCTAAAATACACAAATAGTATTTAAAATTGTATTCTGAAACTCATGATTCATTCTTGCGATCCTATATACTTTTAAACGTAGATGTAACGTATATACGTCGAAGAAGCATATACAAATCAATAAACTCTTTAAAGCAATGTATATTATTGTGCAGCAAACAATAAAAAAAAGTTTATACCCATTGGACACAAAATTTGGCGACGTCTTCACGACATTGTTACGACACCTTAACGACAACTTTACGACGCCCTATGTCCATGTCGTTAAGGTATCTTTACGATAATTTAAATGAGTCGTATGATCTTAAGATGTCTTTACGATATCGTAAAAACACCGAAACGACATGGACATAGGATGTCGTAAAGTTGTCGTAAAGATGTTGTAATGATTTCTTAAAGACGTCGCCCAATTTTGTGCCCACTGGGTAACCATTGTTGTTGCTTAGAAAATTATTTTTTGACTGGATTTGAAAATGTTCTTGGGAGTGTTTGATTCAAGTATCTAATAATTTCCTTAAAAATAAATTAAGACTCATACATTTGTTTATATTAAGTTCTTAATTGTTTATAACTATTTTATTTTGTTTTCAATATATTGTTTTGAATAGTTCAAAAATTTCTTAGAGATATGGCTGAGACGAATCCGGATATGTTTTTTTTATAGGTCAA
>NC_046658.1:130272683-130275347 GCF_010883055.1 Belonocnema kinseyi | reverse complement strand
TAAAATACAAAGAAAACATATTGGTTTTCATTGAAAACCCAAAAGTGCTTCCACATCCAGTTTCTCTTGTTTACATGTTTTCCAGAATCAAGATGACTCCCGGTTATTGTAAGCTAAAGATAGAAAGAAATCTTTATTTTGTAAAAAAAAAAAAAAATTTGTTTTATGCTCACCGAATTTCATTGAAGCTAAATGCGGCCATATTTGAAGGTCCCGTAGGTGATAAATATTGCAGATATGGAAAATTTGTATGACCTGAAAAAAAAACGATTGTCATTTTCCTCTTTTTGGAACAGTTTGAAGCAGCCGTGTCATTAAATTCACGTTAGTCTACGAAGTGAATGCTTTTTAAAAAGTTGCCAGTTATTGTTCTCACAAATCTTCAGAAGTTTGTTTGCAAATCTCTTACGTTGAATCTTTTTTGATGGGATGGAGATCTTCCTTCTTTTTCTTATCTGCATGGTTTTCGTTATTTTAACCAGTAAGTGTGATATATTATGCATAATATTCCCAGTGCGCACAAAATTTGCCGACGGCCTTACGATAACGTTACGACATCTTTGCGACAACTTTAGGACATCCTATGTCCATGTCGTTTCGGTGTCTTTGCGATATTGTAAAGAGATCGTCAGATCATACGACTTATTTACGATATCGTAAAGACACATTAACGAAATGGACATAGGATGTCGTAAAGTTGTAGTAAAGATGTCGTAACGATGTCGTAAATATGTCGTAAAGATGTCGTAACGATGTCGTAAAGACGTCGCCAGACTTTGTTCCCACTGGGTTACTATTCAGCCAGCGTTAATTATTTTGGAACTTTTCGTAATACTAGACAGTTGTATAAAAAATTTATCTTTAATATGTTATTATAAAAATAAACCTTAATTTTATGTTAGTTTTTAAGCTTGAATAAGATCGTGCATGAAAAATATGTTTGGTACAAAAATCTCCGACAAATTAGCCTCGGACGGAAAAGTCTCTAATACACAGATAGCCATTGAAAGTGCAACATTGATACGAGACGTGTTTAAACGAAAATAGAAAATTTTAAGTAAAGAGCGTGATTGTTTGACGATGAGAAGGCAATAATGTGAAACTTCCGAGGAAACTCGTAAACACCAGTTTATTTCACCTTACATTCTCATGAACGAGAGTGATTGTGTTTTATTATCAAATATATTAACACAGGAATAAGGGCATAGTCTAAAATTCGTAAATAGTGTGCATCCCGCAACTCAAATCAAATACTCCAAAATTATTGAGTCTCAGCGGAAAGATTAGATTTATTTAAACAATTTATTTTTTTGCCCTTGCTTTTCATGACGGTATATAATTAATTAGAATGGAATCGATCAGTAACAGCAATTACTGGAGAATAAATAAACATTTTCGCTAATTAACTTTATCCAAAAAAGCTTCAAGTTTTGTATTCCCGTGTAGAAATTTCATTGGTTGGCCCTGATACAACAAGGTTTCTGGTCGGATCCCGGCCGGGCTACCCCTGGCTCTGTTTCATGGACAGGAACCGGGGTGGAGTCGGTCGGGCTACATTTTTCTCGAATCACGTATTCCGAGCCTGGCTGGTTACTGGCCACCCTGGTTATATCCCATGGTCGAGAGCCGGCTAAGCACTGGTCAGGTTAATGTTTTTGTAGAAATTACACATTTTTTAAGAGCCGTGATATTATTAAAGACGTAATTATGGATGCTAGATAAATTATTATTTTAAAATTGTAATTTAAAGGTTTATTAGATCAGTGAAACAAAAATAAGCTTTTTTAAAATTCTTAAAGAAAAACGTTAAATTTTTTCGAATAATTTAATATTTTAAATTAAACTGTTATCGATTCTGCTATGTGAAATAACAGAAATGTTACAATTTTTATAAACTTCTCTATATTCAGATAATTTTTAGCCTGTACAATTTCAAATTTACCGCCATATGTAGCGCCTGCTGTGTCTGTCGTCTGCATAGACACTCTGTAATTTTCAGTGTCGCACCTGGAGCGAAGATGCTCCTTGCACTCATGTCGCGTCGTCTCTTTGAAGTTCGAATATAAAATCGAGACTCGTGGTTAAAATCAACTTTATTTCAGTATTTAGTTTGAAATCCCCACTTAGTACGCGAATAATTATTATTTTCAATTAAAATATAGTCTTGTGTATACAGTTTTTACTTTCTACCTTCCTAACCTTAAATCACCACGTGGCTTCCAAATTGCTATTAGATTTTATCATCAGGGAATAGAATTCTACTCCGATTTTCTTGCCATAATTGGTTCACTGGATTTGACTTTTAAAGTTCAGCGTAATCTTTACGATGAGCCTTAAACGACAAAACAAGTTACCAATTTCTTGCCTGAAGCAACATTTCTCAACCGTTTTTTGGCCCGATTACCCGACCGGATCCCGGTTGGTATTGAAGCCGGGATCCGACCAGTTTACCTTGACGTTTTTAGCCGGATCCCGGCCGGATTCCCCGACCAGCGCCCGGCTTAAAGCGGGGCTATCTGACTGGGACCCGGCCAGATCCCTGATTGGATTCCTACACGGGTCGTTTCATTAGTGAAATTCTAAAATATTACTATGTCATTCTTTTAACAGTGAGTTATGAAAAAAAAATAGAAAAATTTCCACTAATTTATCTTTAGAAATAAC
>NC_046658.1:130268571-130272583 GCF_010883055.1 Belonocnema kinseyi | reverse complement strand
CAATTTTGTTCTGAAATTTATTTTAGAATTTTTCTTCATCTTTAATTGATGTGACAATTTGTTATTGTTAAGAGTAAATATTCAATAATTACGTTCAACTTTATTTTTATCAAAGTTTAGTAAGAGTATTATACAAGTATAATCATACTGAAAAATATCAATTTGTCATGACCAGTTTAAAAAAAATAGTTTAAACAAATAATAATGGTTTAGAGAATGTATTTGATTTCAATTGTTTACATATTTTTCAATAAGCAATACAATTAAATAATAATTAATTGTTTGAACTATTATCAAGAGCTTGAAACAAAGATCAATCTTTCTGACAGACTATAAGGAAAATAGAGAAAATAGTTTTTCGATGATTCTAAAAATCAAATGATATTACTCATGATGTCTTATTAAATAAAAAACTTGTTTTTGGCAAAGACGGGTATAATGATGCAAAATCAAGGTGACAAATTTTCGTCTCCGAGCATCACTGGTAATATTATTTTAGGATAATTGACATTAGAATCCAAACAATAATATGGAATTCGATTATAAAATTAAAACTCAAATTAAATAAAAAATTTATATATTCGTAGACACTATTGGAAACGTAAATATTAGAGAATCACAAAAAAAGGTTTTTTTCATCTATACCATCCCTAATGTTTATTATTTTACATTATAATTTTGGTATGAAAAATAACTTACGAATCAAACTTCATTTGAATTATCATAGAATTTTAAACCAGAATTAAAAAATCGTTTGCGCGTATCACTTCGCTGTAAACAGTGAGGCAGCGCTGCCGCACAAAAATTTAATATCTTAAAAACTTTCGAATTACTTATCACATATAAATTATAAACTGTACTTATGGTAATCATATAAATTCAATTAGGTAATCAGTTTATCTAATTTTGTCACAAAATTATTTATTATGTTCTTATTTTTTTATTTCAAATTTAAATACTTGGTTAAAAGTTGAAATATTTATTTTTAAATTCGTATCTTTTGCTGCATATACAACTGTCTAGTTAACAAGAATTCTTTTTGCTTTAAATTTATCTATAATAAAAATAAATTTTTAATAAATTAGTTCAACGTTTAAACAAACAGATCCATTTTTAAATAAAAAAGATGAAATTTATACGGAAGTAAATGAATTAAAAAAAACGAATTTTGAACAAAAAAGTTTATTTTAAACCAGAAACATTTTTCTAAAGCAGAAACTCCTACCAAATTGCTGAATTTTCAAGTGAAAAAAACAATTAGTTAAACATGGAACTACTTTCTCAAAAATTCACATTTCTAACGATCTAACTCTTCGATTGAAAATTTAACTATTTTTTTGAAAATGCTTTTGTTTTGTCAACGATATTTGGTTAAAAATGTATACTTTTTAAGTTCAGTAATTAATTTTTTTGTTAATAATTTGTCTTTTTTAATTTACCTGATCAAAAATTCGTTTCCTTTTTGAGGAAAAATAGTTTTCTAATTCAAAATCTAACTATTCTCTTTTTGGATAAAAACTTATCTCTAATGTACAAAATTCAACTGTTTTTTCAAAAATTCATCTTGAATTTCTCTCTGATATAAAATTAATCTTTCTTGTTAAAAAATATTCTTTCTTGGTTGAAAATGAACTTTGGTTGAAAATTCAACTTTTTTGTAAGAATTTCGACAATTCAAAATGCATCTAACGAAAGACATACATAATTTTGCTGGTAAAATATTTTTTAAAAAGGTCCAGATCATTCTTGGAGTAAGTTTTAACGAGAAATCCAGGGATGACCTTGCATTTGACCTGAAGCTTGACCTCGAAGGTTATTTCAAAGTCAACTTTAAAAAAAATGGGAAACCCTATTTTTGACAACGGCAATCGAAAGAGCGGGAAATTTTATGTCCAGCCATGTACTCAGGCCATAGGTCAAAGATGACCTCGAACTTCAGCTGAAGGTTAATTCATACTGATAATCAAATTAAATGTGAGAGGCGAGGGGCCTCACGTAAATCAACCACCCCAAAGGAAACAGATTTTACTATGTTCACACTGTTGTTTCTGGGTTTCCAAGAGTTTCTGCTGAATATGGTTACAAAAATAAATAGGTAGTCGCAGAAAATTGTCCCAAGGGGTGGGTCTTGAGGGAATTAACCACCAAGGGGAGGTGTAATCCCCGTGCCGAAAGCTGAATGGCACTTGGGCGAGGTGTCTAGAACGGTGCCTCTGGGATACCGGGCGACCTCGCATAGTACGCAGCCTTATACTTCCATGCGGCGCTCTACAAGGATGGACGAAACCCTTTCCCTAGCTTCTCGTGGGAACAATAATGACAACACCAAACATAGTTGTAGTAAGTGCAGTTCAACATAACAGAACGTGCAGGGCTCCCGATAATAGGTCGGCCAACATTGCCGACCACTCTAGAGCTGAGGGAGCCTATGAAAATAAATTCAGGGTGATGGATCCGCGGAATCTCGGGACCTTTACGTGGACGCAGCGACTGATTCACGACTTGCTAGAGTGCTACGATGCGTGTATAGCCCCTGAACGAGGTTAGATGGCACGGCTGTATGCTCTGTGGTGCGAGAAACACCCGGAGCCATAACACTTTTCGCACCAACGTCTGAGAAACCATGCCACACTACTCCGAAAAAGGGGCTATGTAAGCGAAACGCCTACGCTACCACAGTTAGAACAAGCCGGCAACAGAGAAAGAGAGGCGACACTAAAACCAACCGCGGGTAGGCATCTAATAAAGGAAGAGCGATGCTTTATGACCCGGAAAAACATCAGCACGAAGGTTTCTCTCAAGCCTAAAGATCTAACTGAAATAAATTTCGAGCTTCGTAGAAATTTTTCTGAAGAAACCGACCTCTGGGCTATCAATTATTGTGTGTATAATGCAGCGAGAGCTTTGGCCGATGCGACCGTAAAACAAAACCAACGGTTGATCATAAGACCAGAAGACGAATGCATCAACTTGCCATAAAGATAGGCTGGACAAGACAGTACGCGTCCCGCATCCCAAGAACGTCCTCGGATCGTTCCTAAGACGTTCAATGTCAGCCCAATCAACGTCTTCAACGAGTCCAATGTCCTAAAGATGACTTAAAAACGTTTTAAAGACATTAACGTTCTAAAGACGTCTTTCGTAATGACATTAGACGTCTTAAGAACACCCTTTGGATGTCCAAAAGACATGTTCTAAAAGACGTCTTAGGGATGTCTCAGAGACGTCTCTAGAACATCCTTATTTTTTTTGCCCACCGGGTCCAGTTACTGTGGACCACCCGCCCAAACCAGAGGAGTTCTAAGTATTCTAGAGAGGATTCTACGAAGTGCAGCATAGACTGGAGGAAGACTCAGAAAGTATAAATAGCTTCAAGGAGTATCAAAACCTTTTGGTGGAAGAAGTTTCCTTCAACCCATCAGCATTTGGCCCGTATTTTCACCTCAATTTAAAATCGGAAGAGCCGATTCCGAAGTGGTTGGTGGCAGGGAGCATAATACTCCTGCCGAAAATAGGCAGCTTAGCTCACCCGAAGAATTACAGGCCAATCACTTGTCTGAACACACTGTTTAAGATATTCACAGCTATCCTAAATGATAGGATTGTTTGGGCAATTGAACCTGTGTGTTAAGAAATGTATGAACAATGAGGCTCAAAGAAAGCCGCTTTGGAAAATAAGATTTACTATCTTATCTGGAAAAAATCGTGTGACAACTAACAAGGTCACCTTTCAGAGAGGTGTCTTTCAGGGCGACACCATGATCCCATTCCGCTTTTGCCTTAAATTATTGCCACTACGAGGGTGGATTGATAAGTTTCCGGCCTGACCAAGAGATGGCACCACTAGGCCTACCTTGAGCTGGCGTTCTATAGTACCATCCTTAGATAGCTTGTAGCTATAGTTTCAGCTCGATCGCCATGTTAGTTTAGGTTTCAGAGCAAACTGAACAAGACGCCTCTGTGTTTTTCTTAAAAATGGAAAAGCTGGAAAATCGTGCTGTCATCAAATACT
>NC_046658.1:130236005-130268471 GCF_010883055.1 Belonocnema kinseyi | reverse complement strand
TCAGCCTTGGAGGAGATTATGTTGAGAAATAAAAAAAAAAATTCTTAAAAACGTTGTTTTTCTTGGTCAGGCCGGAAACTTATCAATCCACCCTCGTATCTCTAGCACTGCGCTATTCCGACTAGTACTCGTGCGGAAAACCCGCAGATCAAAAGTACAAGGTCATTCATGTATTTTACATGGACGATCTTAAGATCTATGCTAAAAACAAAGAGCAACTACATCTAGTTCTGGGGATTGTCGAACCATATACTAAGGAAATTGGAATGGAATTTGGGTTAAACAAATGCGCCAAGGTTTATTTGAAGCGAGGAAAACTTAATGGCCTCCCTGAAGATCCTGAGCTCGTTGATAGAAGCCCTATACGACACCTTTGCGCTGAAGAGACTTATACATACCAGGGCTTGCCACAGGGTCGCATTCAGGATGTGACATCTGTAAAGGATGCTCTCCGAAGCAGATACAAACGTCTTATCCGGCAGATATGGTCTTCCGAACTGTCAGCGAGGAATAAAGTATCTGCAACGAACATGCTTGCCGTCCCGGAAGTACTCTATTCATTTGGAGTAGTTCCATGGAAGAAAAACGAGCGCAGATCCCTTGATATCGGACTTCTGTTACGCGACTGTACATCTCACGCCGTCAAGGTGGTTGCGGAATATTGAGTCTTGAATGTCTTCACTACAGGATTATTCTTAGGGGTGAGGAAAATGCATCAAATCTTATCTATCTCAAGTACTCACTCCTGAAAGCCTAGATTAAGAAAGCTCAAGAGAAAAACTTTCGTGAACAGCTCCTCGATAAGAGAATGCACGATATCTTCCGCAGAAATGTGGAGGATCAGTACAATGTCATGTGAGCTAACGTTTGCTTTCCTTAAATCGCCCGGATTGAAGTCTGGTACGGAGGGTTTCATTTTGGCATGACAAGACGGTGTCATTTCCACCTTAAAATACCGTCATTAACCTTAATATCGCTCCTCTAAATGCTCCAAGGAAAATAGAGTCAATTCTCGAGAATAAGAAGTGCCGCTAAAACTGCAACTTTATATCCTCGTCAATTATTTCTGTTGCCCACTGGAGGCCTGACATGTTTCTTCTTGACTTCGAGAAGCGAACCATGTTCGTTATCGAATTTTTGGCACCAGCTGACAAAAACATCATAGCCAGGCAGAATGAAAAGAAACAGATGCATAGAGACTTTATAAAGGAGTTGCGACGATTATACCCGGAATATTCTTTTAAACTAATCGTCTTCATCATCGGCGCTCTTGGAGGAGCCAAGCTTTCACTGGTTAACAGCCTGAAAAGCATCCCTGCGTGTAAACAATATGCTGAAACACTTAAAGGAAAAATGCAGAAGGTGGTCGTCCTTGGGTCACTCCGTGTCCTCAGGGTGCACGAAACTTTTGACGGATCGTCGTATTAATTCTGTTAGAGACATTAACCACCTATTTCATGGTCGTGAGACGTGGTTATGGCTGAAATTTTACCGCGATTTTGCTAGGATCGTGTGCAGTTTATCAAATTAGCACCTGCTCCCGGAGAAATCCTGCGGTTGTCCTTATGAAAAGATTTTTATATATTATATCAAAGTAAAATTATTATATAATTATAATAATAACTTAATATTTTCATATAAAAAGATACCCAGTGGGCACAAACTATGAAAATCCCAAGAACGTCCTTGGTGCGTTCCTAGGACGTCCTATGTTTGTACAATCAATTTCTCTAAGACGTCCAATGTCCTAAAGATTACCTAAAGACGTCTTGAAGAAATGGAAGTTCTCGGGACATCTTTCTTACGGACAGTGGATGTTTTAAGAGCATCCCGAGGATGTCCAAAAGACATGTTAGGAAAGAGGTCTTAGGGATGTCCCAAAGACGTCTCTGGGACATCCTTAATTTGTTTATCGACTTGAAAGAAGACGTATTTTCTAAGTAAAAGTCGAACTTTCAACAAAAAATTTTATTAAAAAAAGGAATACAATTTTAACTGAGTAATTACATTTTTTTTAAATATTAAAATTTTTGGCCAAAGAAATGAATATTCAACTAAAATAAAGGAATTTGCGAACATGGAGAATAATTATCGAAAGAAAAAAAAACAATTTGCAAAGACGTAATTGAATTTTCAACTAAAAAAAGCAATTTTCGCGAAAAGAAACACGAAATTTCACCGTATTAGTTAGATTTCTAACCAAAAAAATATTTTCTGAACAAAAACTGAAAACTTATTCTCACAAAAATTTTTTATTTTAAACAATAAAGATGAATTTTAAACAAACAACGTGAAATATAATCGTTCATATTTAAAATATATATTTTTAATCAAAAGCCGTTGAATTTAACCAAAAAGGACGAATTTGCAACAAAGCATGTAATTGTTCAAATAAAAAGGATCAGTTCCTAACAAAATATAAAACAAATAAAAGAACAATTTTTAACAAACTAGTTTAATTTCAAACTAAAGAGAAGAAATTCCAACGGATAAATTTCAATTAAGTCAGTTAAATTAAAACAAAATTTTTTCTCCTAATGAGTTTGTTTTTTAATATGAAAATTTACACCTACACTCCATTTTGCATATGCACTATAAGATTTTATTAATAACTTGGAAAGAAGAAGCTATTTTTCATATATTAAATTTACAATGATAACAAATAAAAAACGTTAATCTTATAAAATTATACTATCCCAGTGGGCGAAAAAATTAAGGATGTACTAAGGACGTCTTTGAGACATTCCTTAGACGTGTTTTATAACATGTCTGTATAACGAAAGACGTCTTGGGTATCTCTCGAATACATCTCTAGGACATTCTTAATTTGTTTGCCCACTAGAAACACACTCATGTTCCCTGAGACTGTAGATAAGCTAGAAATTAATTTTTTTAATTAATCAAATTTATTTCAATAATAAAAACTTTAATTTTCCTGCAATCAGAAGTAAATTTTCGGGTTTTAATTAAAATTCTCATTCATATTGGAAAACCTGAACAGAACTATATCTAAACTTCTCGTCCTATTCCTAGCTTGACGTTCGCGGGACATCTTTCGTACTAACATTAGACGTCTTAAGAGCATCACTAGGATGTCTAAAAGACATTTTATAAAAGACGTCTTAGGGATGTCCTAAACACATCTCTAGGACATCTTTGATTTGTTTTCTCACTAACATGTTTGCCGACTAGCATTAGACGTCTTAAGAGCATCTCTAAGACGTCTTTTATAAAATTTCTTCTAGTCATCCTAGGGATGCTCTTGAGACGTCTTATGTTAGTACGAAAGATGTCCCGCAAACGTCATGCTAGGAATAGGACGATCTTCATCTCATCAAAAAAGATCTAGTGTGAAAAAATTGAAAACTTTTTTTTGAAAATTTTGATATATAGAAAGTGTATTTTTATATTCTAAATGAAAATATATCCATAAAGTAGTTGATTGTAGACTTCCTTGTTTATCCCAGTGGGCACAAAACTATTTAAGTCACAAGAAACACCTTGAGACGTTCCTAGGACATCCTATGTCAGCCCAATCAACGTCTTTAAGACGTCCAGTATCCTAAAGATAAGTTCAAGACGTCCTAAAGACATGGGCATTCTCAAGACGTCTTTCGCACTGTCATTAGTCGTCTCAAGAGCGTTTCTTGGATGTCCAAAAAACGTCTTAGGGATGTCCCAAAGACTTCTCTGAGACATCCTTAATTTTTTTGCCCACCGGGATGACATTTTATAAAACAGAAATTTCTAGTCGTGCACTTATTCTAGTCTTCACCTAACAAGGGGGGTTAGGTGGGTGTACGGTGCCGATATTTTTGTTAATGCTAGCAGTGCTATTTTTAATTACCCTGAAACATTTCAACCAGGAAGTTTAATTTTTAAGAAACAAAAAAAGTTTGTGTGCAATTTTCATGAAAGTAGTTAAACTTTAAAACCTAGCTGTTAAATTTTTAACTAAAAAGATAAATTTTTAAACAAAAAGTTAAAAGGCGATTTTCAATCAAATTATTTTTTAGATGTCCTGGTTCCCAGTGAGTCTTTAGGATATCATTAATTTTCTTGCTCATTGGGTTAACATCAAAAGAAATACCAAGTCGGCAGAAAACCATGAACATCCCAAGAACGTCCTTGGGACGTTCCTATGACGCCCTATGTCAGCCCAATCATCATCTCTAAAATGTCTAATGTCGTAAAGACGACCTAAAGACGTCATAAAGACAAGGACGATCTTGGTACATTTTTCGTGCTGACATTAGACGTTTCCAGAGCGTAACATAATTTCACTTTTTCGACATGATTTATTATTTCAAAATATTTTTTTCATAGTAAAATTCAATTCTTTATTTAAAATGTCTCATGATTTATTAATTTAATTTTGTGGCTAAATCGTAGTTATCGAAATATGTCTAAAACTGTTTGGTTTTTCGACCGATTTAATTTACTCTGTTCAGGAAATTGGTCCCGAATATTTGCATCGGCACCACTCCTGATAGTGCATTAAATCTAAAAGTACAGATTTTATTAAAGACTCCAATTTTGAATGAATTTAAAACCTTAAAATTAAAACCTTTGGCCTAATCATTGATGTTTTTCATATTTAAGAGATCCCTCTACTTAATCCTGAACGTATAACCCTGACTGATTTGGTTCTGATTGTTCAGGTCTCAATTTTTTGAATTCAATTGTTTTTACTTTTTGTAAGCGTAATACAATTTCCAATTGGTATAGATTTTTGAGAGGGTTGAAAATCCTACTCAGATTTCTTAAAATTGTAGAACACAGATAAATGAAAATTTTATCCTTCGCACAGATTTCGATTGGTGAAAATTATTCGACATTATTTTCGAACTTTATGGAGTAGGTTCTTAATCTCCTGAATGAAAACGAATTGAATAAGAACTTTATCCACTGTCCTCAAAAATGCCTGGGCAGTTTACTTCTTAAAAATGAATGATTTGTCTGCTGGTGATTTTATGTAAAAGCGAGGCTTTTTCCCGATCATGTGTGTAAATCTGTGATGCGGTTTCGGTAACTTCTCAAAGGTATAAATATAAAAACTTTAGTAGGATACCTCCATCGAACCATTCAATTCCATGATAGTGACAGATTAGATAGTTATTTTGTGATTTTGAACATGCAGAAACTTCAGAGAAGAGATATGGCGGTTCAACAATCTAATGGGCTATGTATTTATGATCAACAGCAACAACTGCCACTTCCTTTGGTATAAACAGGTTTATGAGGCTCTGTGCAGATTTTATGCGCTGTAATCTACTATAACCTGCCTGGACGCATCAATTTCCAAGACATCGTCGTATTCTGCGTAGACTATTCAATTCATAGTTTGTTGCAGTGTTTCTTCTACACAAATTTCGTTGCGATGGCTGCCATGTTTAACGAGATTCTAGTGTGATTAACAATTTGCAGAAAGATCAGGAGCAAGACTAAATGCAAAAATTCAGTATGAATTTACGTAATCAAAACGATCAAAATTATTTTACTCGTACATAAAATGAATAGACGTTCATGAAAACAGGCTATGATAAGCATCAATTTATAGCTTTCCTCGTAAAAAATCTGGTTGCAAAGGCTTTGACGGGATTTTCTATACTACCCACGTAGAGAGAGAAATGATTGATATTAAAGTGTCTAAAGTTGAAGGAGTTTTTACTATGATGACCGTTGAATGCGTCATTTTCGATAAATCCAATGATGATACTTTTAGGTAGTTGGCGGAGCATAACATTATCGAGAGTCTTATTTTGAACACCAGAATAAATGGTGAGTGTTTTGACTTCTACTCCGGTGAGTGGGTACTTGTCCGTACCTCAAAAAGCGTTTTTACGTGTGCAAGCAGAAGTAGAGCGTTGAATTTTGCACGCCGAGTAAGAAGACCTGCTGCTTCAATACGGAGATAAGCCTGATTAGTTGCATCCATAAGACAGAAAGCATCCTTAGGATGCACCAGTCGAACTCTAATTTCAACACCATTCACGAGAATTTTATTCTGATTAAAAACAGCACTGTGCAAATGACCAATCAGATCAATTTTTCTTCCTTCACCCAGTATAAGTCGTCGATAGACAAGACCCTGGTTTAGCGTTGTGTGGTCATTCATTTTACCTGCTGTATCGTCAAGCCATAATGCTGATGTCATATGACATGCTTTCGATTTAAGTATACATCCAACTGGTTAAACATGGAATGCAGTAAATTGTTGATAGGACCGACGGATTCTACACACGAAGTATTTTCTGCAGTTTTTTAGGAGTGAATAATTTGACTCTTACACTTAAAAGTGTATGCGCAAGATCAATGTACTCATCCCCATGACCTAGAGCTACAAACTCAAATGGGGGAGTCATCTATGAGAGATGAACCTGGCTTATAGTGTAACCATCGAGAGCCCTCTATAGATGTTTGTGTTGGAGGTAGGGAAAAAAAATTTAATTCCGATTTCATGCATTCGTATGAGTGTGAGAATAAAGATGACATTTTTACTTATTTCCAAACATGTCAATTACCGATCTTTTTGTACTACTTGGCTGTGCTTTTCTTTTAGATTTTTACTTGTCTGTCTCTTGACTGTCATTTTCTTCTTCCTCTTTTTTCTGATTTTTCCACCCTTTTTATTTCTTCTACGAGGTTTTCCCGCGATGTTCAACATCCTGCGAACGCTGAAATACTGAAGATTATTCTTCTTTCTATTCACTTTGTATCCCAATCCGTTTATCAGGATTCCCGCTTTTTCCATGGCTCGTCTCTTTAATTCCTTTCCACTCCCATTCCCAGTCATTAAAGAGTGTTTAGCTCTGTAGCTGACATCCACGAGTTGCATTTGGCAGGGTACCCAACCTACTTAACAAAAAGCTTTTTCTTAGCTCTCCGACATTTGTTTGAAATACCTTTATACAAGTCATTCGTCGTTTTCCACGTCCTTATTTTCAACATCAGACAATTCTTGGGCGTAGAAAATTCCAGCAGTATCCCCACCAGCTAAATCTCTATATTGGTATAAAATAGGTGAATGGGTTCTCCAGGTGATAACCTTTTTGATAACAAACAGCTCCTCTGTCCAGCCAGCTTCATATCCTTTGAAAGGATGTATTTAACACGACTGATGCGTACAAAACCACCCAGACTGTATTTATGTACTTTTTTACGGCTGGCTTCTTTTACAAATAGTTTTTGTATATTTGCACACGCTACACCAGAATTTTGGAGATTTACTGTAGATGGCGCCAAACGTATGCTTGAATGATGAGCATCATTTTATGCATGCACTATTGGTTGGAGAACATCAATATATCGATGACTATTACGGCGTGTAAAGTACCGCCCAATACGCTCCTTGAGAGTACGGTTGAAATTTTTAACAATGGCGGCTTTTATACCAGGATCACGTGTAACACGAAATTGTATTTCAAGATCTGACAAGAATTTTTAAAAAACTTTATCAATAAATTCCTTTTCCTTAACACTCTGTAGGCACACTGGTGTTCTAACACCGGTGCTATGAAGAATTCGTTCAAATTCTTCTTGAACTTCAGATGCAGTTTTACTTTGAAGTGGTTCAACCCAAACAAACTTGCTTAAAACGTCAATATCAACCAGTAGATAGGAAAAGTCATCATTGTAACTTTTTAAAGATTTTTAAAGATCTCATGCCTGCTGGGTCAACTTCTATACATCGTCAATATTACACACACTGCAATGTTGTCTAGCAAATGTAGGACTCTTTAACCAGTCAGTTACTTGCTTACGTAGAATATTTCTCCGTGTAGACTTGGCAATATTTTCTAAACCCGCGTAACAAGCCTTATGCGAAGGGTCATAATATATATGTTCCAATTGTTTTATTAAACAACAACAAAATTCAAGCAGGTGTATCTTTTCGTATTACTTTAAATAGTATCATCATCGTCATCTGCAGCTTTCGAGTCGTTCGTACTTTCCTAGTTCTCGTCATCACTGAAGTGAGACTGATATCCTAAAGTTTTATACGCATCTTCTTCAATAGGTTTTCTAGATTTTTTGGTGTAGACCTTTTATGTGTGTTGCTTAACAACCTTGCTACAGATGCATGTGATTTTGATCACCAGTGCTTAGGATTACCAAGAATTTCTTCTTCTTTCTCATCATTTCATTTTGAGCACTTTTTAACTGGTCATCAAGATCATCTTTTATTTCTTTCCAATGAAATTTTTCACTTTATCGGTAAAGTACAAAAACCTTTGTAAAACTTAAAGAAATTTATTCTTAATTGATCACTGTGGTTATAAATGAATAATTCATAATAATTTTACGACGTTTCGTCAGATTGGTTTTCTCACCTCTTCAGGCTAGAATTTTATTAAAACTCCAAGATATAAACCAGTACAACCAACAAAAAGAAACGAATTTTTCTTTTTTCCCCACCGAAATTGTTTAAAATAAATGCTTACCTGATAAACTTAAATAAAAGTTTCACATTTAAAATTTAAAAAAAAAGTTGAAAAATTTCAACTAGTCAGAAATTAAAATTTGTTGTCAACACATCGTTTGTGAGGAGAAGACAATGACTGGTTGTCATTAGATGCTAAGGGGGTATTTATATTAAGAAGCACGTACTTTCAGGAACTAGTTTCATATCACGTGTCAAAATATATATCGTAAGAGAGAAATTATGATTTTAAATTAAGAATTACTGGATTGTATATGTGATTCAAAGTATGAATATCCTCTTTTTTGTTAATACTATTTTTGTTGCTCTTAATATATAACATTTCGGAAAAAGACGTTTATTTCAGTTGGACTCAAAATCAAGAATTTTAGTATTGACCCAATTTAATTTACGGTTATACCTGTATATCCTACGATGTACATATTCTGATAACAGAGTTATTATGTTTGGGACAAAAATTTACTTTCTGTTAACGGATTTTAATTTGTTGTTTAATAAAATTTATCTGATAATCATTATTAAGCAATTGTGGGTAATAATTTTCAAATTTTGAGTGTGAAATTTTTTGTGCGATAACATCATTGCCAATATAATTAAAAATTTGTCATAAGGACAACCGCAGGATTTTGCCTGGAGCGGGTGAGATAGGTGATTAAAGTCTGTAACGGGATCAATACGACGATTCAGCAAAAGCGTCGTGCACACTAAGACGGAGCGACCCAAGGACATCCGTCTTCTGCATTTTTCCCGCAAGTGTTTTAGCATATGGTTGACACGCAGGGATGCTTTTTAAGCCATTAGCAAGTAATACCTTGGCACCTCCAAGAGCGCCGATGATGAGGACGATTAATTTAACAGAATATTCCGGGTACAATCGTTGCAACTCCCTTATAAGGTCTCGATACCTCTCGTTCTTTTCATTCTCCTTGGTTATGATGTTTTTGTCAGCTGGTGCCGAAAATTCGATAACGAACATGGTTCGCTTCTCGAAGTCAAGAAGAACCATGTCAGGCCTCGAGTGAGCAACAAAAACAATTGTCGAGAATATAAAGTTCCAGTATATGCGGCAGTTCCCATTCTCGACAGTTGACTCAATTTCCCTAGGAGCATTTAGAGGAGCGATATTAAGGTTAATGCCGTAAGAGTGGCAGAGATGGTAGTAAAGCACTCTTAGTGCCGCATCTTAGTGCCGCTAAATGCTCGGGGTGTGCATGGCACGCCCTGCAGTTATCATTAGGAATGTCTTGGCTCAAAATGTGGCCACGGTATGTTAAGGTGGAAGTTACACCGTCTTGCCATGCAAAGATAAAACCCTTCGTATCAGACTTCATTCCGGGTGATCTAAGGAAAGCAAACGTTAGCTCTCAAGACATTGACTGACCCTTCACATTTCTGTGGAAGATACCGTGCATCCTCTCATCGAGGAGCTGTTTACGAAAGTTTTTCTCTTGTGCTTTCTTAATCCGGGCTTTCAGGAGTGAGTACTCGAGATAGATAAGATTTGATGCATTTTGCTCACCCCTAATACTGAAGTCAAGTCCGAGTGTTACAGCAGCCTCCTCCGCTGCTTTCTACAGAAACGCTCCTTTGCCCACTTCTTCGTGATTTCTGACCATTTTAAGAAGGGGGTCTCTTACATTTGCAACTCTATGTGCTGTACCCATAATAATCCTGTTGTGAAGACATTCAAGACTCAATATTCCGCGACCCCCTTGACGGCGTTAGATGTACAGTCGCGGAACAAAAGACTTAAGATGCATGCTTTTGTTCATGTGCATAACCTTTCTTGTCCCGATATAGGTAAATAAATTCGCCCTTTTAGTGATAGTTAAACGGTCCCTTTTCACTTAAGAAGATCAAACTTAGGTACTTTACAGAGAATTTAGAAACCTTTGTTAATATGTTTAGAGAAGTTTTCCTGAAATAAATAAAGGTCAAAGAACACTATGTTATTTTTTACGTTTTTTGGGACAGTTTTTTGAAGTTTTCCAACGAGAATTCTTTGAACTAGTGGGAGAAGCCCGTTCATCCGGTATGTGCCATTGTCTCATATGGTGGGGATAGTAAAAGGTCCAAATAAGTATAAAAACAGGTGAGAGCTCTACACAGCATTCAGTATAGTTTCAATTCTCACGGTGCTGCTGCTGATATCCAAGCCACTGCAGCCATAGATTCATATATTATATATAATTAGAAATGTATACACTTTTTTAACATACTTTTAAATTTTGAACGCTTTCAATTTATTTATGATTTCTAATTTTTTATAAATAAACTTCCAACTGTAAAATTCCAAATTTGAAGATTTACATCCCATAGAGTTGAAAATTATTCTTATTGAATAGTTAAAAATTTAAAAAAATTAAATTTCGAAAGCTTTGAATTTTTATTGATTCTATTTTCAAAATTCTAATCTACAAACATTTCAATATTTAAAGTTTTCGAACTTTTCTCTTTTTCAAATTTCAATCTGAAGATTTAAAAAATTTCAAGATGTGTCAACAGATTTTTAACGATTTTAAATATTTGAGGATGTTTTACAAGATGTAAAGAAATTTTCATCCTATTTTTTTAATTCCAAGGAATTTTCAATTGATTACAGTAATTTAATATGAGATTTTAAAGTATTTGATACATCTTAGGATATTATACTAGATTCCAAAGAATTGTCAATTAATTTAAATAATTTAGTATGAGATTTTAAAGGATTTAAAATATTTTAGGGTATTTTTAAAATTGCAAGGAATTTTCAAGAGCTTTGCAATATTTAAAGGGATTTTAAAGGATTTTATATATTTTAGGAAGTTTTAAAATATTTCAAGGAATTTTCAATTAATTTTAATAATTTGAAGCAATTTCAAAGAAATGTCACTATTATTTTTCAATTTTGCTGGTTAAAAGTGGAACTGCTTTGTTAAAAATTTAGGTTTTCTTTAGTTGATGATTTATCAATTTAGTGTATTTTATTAAAAATGTCTTTTTTAGTATAGAGTTCAGCTTTTTGGATGAAAATTTAACTTTTTGTTTAAAAATTCAAATATTCTGTTTAAAAAAAATTTAACAAATTTTTTTGGTGCAGAAAACTAATTGTTTTTTTTTAGTTGAAAGTTTAACTATTTCTATTAAAAGTTAGTCAACTGTTAATTAAAATAAATGATATATTTTATAATTATAATATTAACCTTAATAATATATATTATATACGCCTGAAAAACATAACCTCAAAATCGACTTATGCATGAGATGAAGAATCACGCGAAACATCAAATTCGCCCATTTCTTCAATTTCTTTCAAATGGGGATCTAGATATAAATAGAAGACCACCGAAGTTTTCCAAAGCTTTCAGATCGGCACTCGTCGTACAGCAGAGAACCGAAGTCGAATCGGACATTTTCGGCTTACACACGAACTCACAGTGGTAATCATGCACCTTCTGTTTTTCGGTTCCTAAACGGTAGTTATGGTGGGGGTAAATTTCAGGCTCGATCTGGCAGCTCTGTCTTGAGTATGATTGTTAAATAGCATTGACTATATATCAGTCTTCAGTGAGACTGCATACATGTACCTGAAACCTGTGGAATTGGAGAAATTCAGCATTGTCTTCAGCACTTCCAGTAGCAGCAGGGCAATCGTCTTTAATGTTCCTGGAGATAAAGAGGAATTCACCACGGGAGACGTTGAAAAAATGGCAAATTGTGTATAGACCAAGTATGGTGATGCAGAAAACTACTTTTAAAGGTTTAAAGCCAATTGTTGATTGAGCCGATGAATGTTTACGACAAATAACAAGGCAAGCTACTAATGTAAAAAAGTGTTTAAAGCTTCTAATAGCTGAGGCACATGAGTACATTTTGAGGGGGAAATCTTAGTCTCCTAATGAAATGCTTATTCCTCAGATTATTGCTGTCAGTTTCGAATATTTCAGCAAGCAAATGAAACAATAATTACCAAAATCATTTGTTGATTTACACTTTCATTTAGTGATTTTTGAAATAAATAGTATGTTTACATCCTATGTTGCAGAAAAAGTAAAATACTTACTAACAGAATAGTTATATTTACTGTGAGTTTTTAATTATATCTACACAAAATATACCAATTTTTATTGTTAAAGAAGTATGAATCAAAATAAACTTTTTACGGATTAAATTTAGCACCGTTAAGGTGTCTTTACGATGTCGTAAATAAGTCGAATGATCTGACGATGCCTTTACGATATCGCAAAGACACCTAAACAACATGGATATAGGATGTCGTAAAGTTGTCGTAAAGATCTCGTAACTATGTCGTACAGACATCGCCCAATTTTGTACCCACTGGGCACTCTAGCTTTCTTATAGTATCTGTCATGGCTGATTTCCCTTACTCAAAATTTCCTATTGTACATGTTATGGCAAGTTCCCATCTGTTTTCCATTTATAAATGCGCACGAAATTATCAGTTTTCCTTCAATTCGATCCCGTTTCACGTAATAGCCACATTCTTAAAATACATATAATTCTTTCAGTTATGAATTGATAAGAGGTCATTCAGTAGCGTAATATAAATATTTGTTTCCCATTATGAATGGATAATTCTATTTTTAATTTAACAAATATTTTGAAATGATTCAAGAGCATCCCTAGGAGTTCCAGAAGACATCTTCAATTCAGGAAAGTAAATTTTCGACGAAAAGACAAAATTTGTCAACAAAATGTTTTATAAATTTTGAAAAAAAATAGTGAAATTTTTAGACAAAAAAATTTGAATATTCAATCAAAGTAATGAATATTAGCCAACAAAAAATACTTCCCGAGAAAGTAGTATCACTTTGACTAAAAAAAGATGAATTCAAAATAATATCCTTAATTTGTAAGGAGAAAAATTGATTAAAAAATAAAATCAACAAAATAGCCTTAAACCTTAAAAAAATAATGAATTTTTAAACGAAAAAATTAATTTTTAAATAAGAAGATAAATTTTCTACCTAAAAGTCAAATTTTCACTCAGAAAAGTATTTGTTAACAAAGTAATGACTTTTTAAATAGAACAGTGAAACCCTTAATAGCCCTCCGTTCTATAGCCCTTCCGAGAATTGTCGCCTCGCCGCAGGTAGGTGCAACAGGAGCTGCGTGGGTTGCGCGGGGTCTGCGGTTGTCACTCAGGCGAGCACTCAAGCGTGAACAAATAAAAGCAGAGCAGCCTATAAGGAGTTAGATTCCACACACCGTCAGCCCCAAAATCGGTGCTATAGGAGAGTTTCATTGTATTTTAATTTTTAGCAAAAGAAATGTGTTTTAACCAAAATAAATGAATTTGCGAACAAGAAGAATAAACTTCTAAAGAAAAATATAAATTTTTAAACACATAGTTCAGTTCTCCACAAAAAATATTTATTTCCGAGAAGAGAAAAACGAATTCTTAAAAAAATTATTTAAATTTCTAAGATGAAATTTCAACCAAAGTAATGAATCTATAACCAAAAAAATTATTTTTTAAGAATGAGGTATAACTTTGACTAAAAATAACATGCATTTTCAACTAAAAACTAAATAGTTGATATTCCTATATAAAAAATTTTAATATTAAATAGAATAGGTTTGAATTTAAGCTAGAGAGAAAAATTTAAAATAAAATACTTAAATTGTAAGCTGAAAAATAATTTTTTAAAAATTCAATAAAAGTGTTCAAGTTTTATCGAAAGAATTTAATTTTATAAATAAAAAAAATTAACCAAAAATTAAATAGTTTAATTTTAATTTAGGAAAACTAATTTTGAAGGAAAACAAGATTTGAACAACGGACTTACATTTTTAACAAAATGTATTGTATTTTCAAACGAAAAAATAAATTTTCCACCAGATAATCGAATTTTCAACCGAAAAATTAATTTTCAACAAAATGTTCTCTGATTATATCTTGCATCGTTTACGAGAACATTTTTAAAATATATTTCCAGGGATTATTATTTTTCCAAATATTTCCAACGAATTCAAACTTTTAGCATTTTTTATTATAATTTATAATGTAATTTAGGCTCATTTAACTTTAAAACAAGAAATTTTAAAAGATTTTTATTTATTTCAACTCTTCAACGTGTTTACTAAATTGCATACAAAATGAAGTTAGCCTAATTCTCAACGGTAAAAAAAAGATGGCCTATTCTTCGTAGAACCCATCGATATTTTCCCTAAATTAGTGAAAATTTGAAAAGAATATTGCAAAAAAAAAGGGGAGACTGAAAATCTTTGATCTTTTTTTCTTAGAAATTTGAAAACATAAAAAATTTTCTGGAAAATACAAGCTTTTTTATTTTACGTAATTTATAGTTTCCAGAACTAATAATAATAAATAATGAAATTAAAAATAATAATCCTTTGAACAATTTTTAAATTTTCTTCAGCATTAACATTCAAATACCAGAATTTCGATCTTGTAATATTTTAAAGATTTATTCTTTTAAAAAAGGAATCACAAATATGTTCAAGATACAGATTAAAAATTCTTAAATCTAAATATCTTAAACAAAAAATTACTTTTCTGCTATAGAAGATGAGTTTTTAACAAAATACTTGAATTTTCAACATAATAAATAAATTTTTTAACAATAATTAGATTTTCAATCTAAAAAGCTGAATTCTCAACAAAAAACTGTAATATCTGATATTCTAACCAAAACGATATAATTTAAATTTAAATAATTAATTTTACAACCCAAAAGAAGACGTAAAATATTCGAGACCGAAATTTCCCGCAAAGAGAAAAAAATTAACCAAATTGTTTGATAAAAGATGACTTTTTAAAAAATATACTTGAATTTTCAACATAATTAATAAATGTTTGAAAAATAATTAAATTTTCAACCTAAAAAGATGAATTCTCAACAAAAAACTGTAATAGCTGATATTTCAACCAAAAATATATAATCACCGAATTTCAATGAAACTAGAGACGGCCGTGTTGAAAGGTTCCATAGGTAATAAATCTTGCAGACATGAAGAATTTGTATTGCCTAAAAAAATCCATTTTCACTTCCCTCTTTTCTGAACAGTAGATGCAGCTGTGTAAATGAATTCAGGTTAGTCTGTGAAGTGAATGTTTCTAAAAAGTTGCCAGATACTGTTCGAGAAAATCTTTAGAATTTAGTTTGCAATTTTGCATGTCTTTCATTATTTTAACCAGTAAGTATGATATAATAGACGCAATATTATCGTTCACCCAGCGCCAATTATTATGAAATTTTTCATAGTACTAACCAGTTGTATAACAAAATTTATCATTCATATATTATTATAAATATAAATCATAATTTCATGTTCATTTTTAAGTTTGAATAAGATCGTTCATGAAATATGTTTAGTACAAAAATCTCCGTAAAATTAGCCCCGGATGGAAAAGTCTCTAATACAAAGGTAGCCATTGCAAGTGCAACATTTATAATTTCTCTCAAGCCGGACAAATTTTCACAATATTAACTTTGTTGTTTTGTGCATGAAAATCATAAATTTTTTATTTTTCTTTTAAATAGTTGAGAAATGTAAAAAAACTGTTCCTGAAAATGTGGAGAAAAAAATTAAATGAAAATACTACTAGATGCTTACAAAAAAAATTTATTTATTTATGACTACAAAGGGTATAGTTTAGGTTGTACCATATGGCAGGAATATGAAACGTGGAAAAATACAAGACGTGTCAAAAACGAAAATAGAAAATTTTGAATAAAGACCGTGATTTTGTGACGATGAATAGGCAATAATGTGAAACTTGCGAGGAAACTTGTAAATACCAGAAGACTACCTCAAAAAATAAAGAGAAGAGTTATGAAAACATACACACTTAATTTATTTTACCTTACAGTCTTATAAAAAAAATGATTGTGTTTCATTGTCAACTGTATTAAAACAATAACAAGGGCAAATTTCAAAATTTGTAAACAGTGTGCATACCTCCACTAAAATAACGTATTGCAAAATTATTGTGTGTAAATGTAAAGACAAAATTTATTTTAAAAATTCATTTATTTGATCTTGCTTTTTATAACGGTGTATATTTATTAGAATAGAATTAGTCAGTAACGAAAATTGCTCAGTAACTAGTCAGTAACTTGAAATTGTTGTGTTGTTTCATTAGCGAAATTCTAGAATATTACTATGTTATCCGTTTAACATTGAGTTATAAAATAAAATAGTAAATTTTGTACTAATTCAGATTTAGAGATAATTGTTTTTATTTTTTTATAGTTCAAAAATCGGTTTTTGCACATATAGGGAGAAAATGATCATCTGAAAAAGGTGTACTTGAGACTAGCTTTTGATAAGATATATAGTTTCTGTTGTAATCGTTGTAACAATTATGTCTTTAAGATGTCTTTAGGTCATTTTTAGGACATAGATATATGTATATTCCACCAAAAATTTGGATTATATTATAATTAAGTACGCGTATTAAGAAAACGCTTTTCGTTCTAGAGCACTTTTTGCTTTTAAACTTCGCGCTATTTGCTTATTCGTAGAAACAGCTGCAAACAAGAAGCAGTAAGAAAGGTGAGTCTAAAACTAAATTTAAATAATTAAGAAGAAAGGGAAAAAAACTCATTCACAAAAAAACTGTTTTTATAATTATTATAACTTAGAACCAGACCCACCTTTCTTAGTGCTTCTTATATCTATTATCTCAAATTTACGATTACGAAACGCGTCAACCTAACCTCAAATTCCAGCCAGCATACACTTGTGAATTATTCCAATGGGCACCAAATTTCGCGACGTCTTCACGACATCGTTACGATATCTTTACGACAACTTTACGACATCCTATGTCCATGTCGTTTCAGTGTCTTAACGATATCTTGAAGACATCGTCAGATCATACGACTTATTTACGATATCGTAAAGACACCTTAACGACATTAGCATAGAATGTCGTGAATTTGTCGTAAATATGTCGTAACGATGTCGTAAAGACGTCGCCAAACATTGTTCCCGGCTGGGAGACATTTGTCGCATAAAGAATCGAGTATTTACTAAGAAGTAAAACATCTTGATTCTCTTACATACACACTAAACTTTTGATGCACTTTATTGCAAAAATTGAAAAATACGCGCCACCTTGCCCTTTTTTTGGGGACTTGCTGACATATATTTTCCAGTGTAGAAAAAATGCATAATTCTCTTTTTTCTGAATAAACTAGATGGAATGCAATGGGAAAGCAGCCATTCTCTGATTCTTGGGGGCGACAACAGCCACCTGTCAAAAAAAGCTTTTCATCTTTCCAGTAGGCACAAAATTTTGCGACGTATTTACGACATCGTTACGACAACCTATGCCTATGTTGTTTAGGTGTCTTTGCGATGTCGTAAAGGCATTGTCAGTTCATACGACTTATTTACGATATAGTAAAGACACCTTAACGACATGGACATAGGATGTCATAAAGTTGTCGTAAAAATGTCGCAAGTAACATAAATTTTCAAACTAAAAATAATTGATTTCTGAAACGATAGAAGATTAACTATTAAACAGAAATGGAATACACAGTGGGCACAAAGTTTCGCGACGTCTTTACGAAATCTTTACGAGTTCGTGACGACATCTTTACGACATCTTTACGACAACTTTACGACATCCTATGTCCATGTCGTTAAAGTGTCTTTACGATATCGTAAATAAGTCGTACGATCTGACGTTGTCTTTACGATATCGCTAAGCCACCGAAACGACATGGACATAGGATGTCGTCAGGATGTCGTAAAGATGTCATAACGATGTCGTAAAGACGTCGCCAAATTTTATGCCCGCTGGCATAGTTAAATTTCCATTTAAAACATCTAATTTTTAATTCAAAAAATTTATTTTTAATAAAGCGTTGAATTTTTTAGACAAGCAGATGAACTATTTACAAAAATTAATCCAAGTTCTTCAATTTTCAACCTAGAATTGTTTAATTTAAAAAAAACTAATCTTTAGCAATAACAAATTATTATGGACGTGGTTCATTTTTGAGCCAAAGAGATGATTTTACAATAAAATTATTAATCATCCAAAGTAAATTGATTTTTAAGAAAAAAGTTAAACTGTTAATCACTGAGTTGGATTTTTAATCTATGAAGATTAATTTTCAACATCGATCTCTCATCAAACCAGATTTTTTTAATACAATTTTTCAGTAAAATGAGTAAACGACTTGACATACATTTTCAAAAGTGAAAGGAAAGATCTTTTGCCTCCTTTTTTCTCATGTTTAAAAAACTTAAATTTGTTCAAAAACAAGATTTCCAAAAAATCACTATACTGATTTTTTTGATATTCTTTATTTAATTCTTAAAAATGTCCTTAAGAAAATAGTAATAAAGCGTGTGTGAATTACATACATTCTCTCGGAATAAAATTTGTTGTTAAAATTTAACTTTTGTTTAAAATGTAATTGGTTTACTATTTAATAAAATATTTTTTTAAAACCAAACTAAGTTTTAAAACTCTTCCTACTGTAAACAAAATTTTGATACACGTTACAAATTTGTTTATACCTTCTGTTGTTTTTTTAAAATTGAAAATTTAAAAAAAAATCCGATAGGCTAGCAAATTAAAGCAAATTTCTTATTTACATTTTTTCCTAGTGAAAGAAATTCAAAGTAAGAATTATAAAAAATCTTTTAAATTTACAACTTTTTGAAAATGTGCAAACAGCGAAAGACATTTTTGTACGTTAGGAAATTTCTATTTTACGCTTTTTCCTGACTATTCTGTAGAAAATTTATCTTTCTGAATTAAGAATTGAAAGATTTTAAAAAAAAATTGATGTTTTTTAGTTCCAAATTCGTATTTTTGAAAAAAGTTCATTGGTTTGAAAATTTAACAATTTCAGTAAAAACTTTGTCCCTGACTAAAAAATACTTGTTTGTTGAAAATTAATCTTCTTAGTTGAAAGCTTATGCCTTTGTTTAAAAACCAAATCGTCCTAATCGGAGTACGGTTTCTGGTGGTACAACCTTTAAAACACTAAAAGCTGTAAAATGTAGAAAATTTCACTTTTTAATTTTGAAAAGAAAGTTTAGGATGTGGTATTACCCACTGAAATGATATAATAACCAAAAAACTATTTTTTAAGAATGAGGTATAACTTTGATTTAAAAAAACATGCATTTTCAACTAAAAATTGAATAGTTGATATTCCTATATGAAAAGATTTTAATATTAAATAGAATAGGGTGGAATTTAAACTAGAGAGGAAAATTTTTAATGAAATACGTAAATTGTAAGCTGAAAAATAATTTAAAAAAAAATTCAATAAAAGTTTTCTTATCCAAGGAAATTAAATTTTCACCAAAATGTCTACTCTTCAAGAGAAAATTAATTAAAATATAGAGAGTACCCAAACATGAGATACCAACTCTGTTTGGCGTGATTATCGGAATTATTATATGGGAAATTAAGAGCTGTTGAATTGAACCGAAAAGGATGAATTTTCAACGAAGCATGTAATTTTTCAAATAAAAAGTATCATTTTTTAACAAAAAATAAAACGAACGCAAGAAAAAGACATATTTGCAACAAAATATTTTATTTTGTAATAAATAAAAGAAACTCAACCCATAATATTTGAATGAAAAACAGTTGAATTCTACAAAAAAGACGATTTTTCTCAAAAAAAGTTTTCTTTTAATCTGAAAATATGGTTTTTTTTATTTACTGAGCAGTAAATAAAAAGAACCTTGCTATAAGAAGTATACAACTTTTGAAAATATGTGCTCTGAAACGCTATGTCAGTAAACAATAATGCTTTGTGAAATTTTGAACTTTACCAGAAAAACTGACCATAAAAATGTAAAATTTTTTCTCTTTAAACTAAATGACCTACACATTAACTCTATTCCACAATTTAAATATAAACTCTTATTAACGATTTGTATAAAAGAATCTATTTTTCATCAAATAAATTTGCATTTTCGAAAAAAAAACGCCCATGTTTTGATTTTATATTACATTACACTTACTGGTTAAAACAATAAAAGACATGCAGGCGACGAATAGGATGATCTCCATCCCATTAAATAGATCCACTTTTGGAGAATTGATAACTTATGTTTGAAAATTTTGATAAGTGGAATGTGAACGTTGTTTGTTTAAGACCTTTTTGATTAACATCAGCTGCTCAAATAATAATTTTAGAGTATTTTTTAAAAATTCTAGAAATAAGAAACAATGCAAACCTTAAAAATCCCGTTTTGCTACCCTTGCAAAGATCCGGAAAGTGTTTTAAAATGCGAAAAACATTCGAGACCGAAATTTTTCTCCCCAAAAGAAAAAAAATTAACCAAATTGTTTGATAAAAGATGACTTTTCAACAAAATACTTGAATTTTCAACATAATAAATAAATGTTTGAAAAATAATTAAATTTTCAAGCTAAAAAGATGAATTCTCAAAAAAAACTGTGATAGCTGATATTTTAACGAAAAATATATAATAACCGAATTTCAATGAAACTAGAGACGGCCGTGTTCAAAGGTTCCATAGGTAATAAATCTTGCAGACACGAAGAATGTGTACGACCTAAAAAATCCATTGTCACTTCCCTCATTTTTAAACAGTAGGTGCAGCTGTGTAAGTAAATCCAGGTTAGTCTGTGAAGTGAATGCTTTCCAAAAAGTTGCTAGATACTGTTTGAAAAAATCTTCAGAAATTAGCTTGCAATTTTCTTACGTTGAATCTTTTTTGATGGGATGGAGATGTTCCTTCTCTTCGTCATCTGCATGTCTTTCATTATTTTAACGAGTAAGTTCAATATATTATACGCAATTTTAACATTTAGGCAGCGTCAATTATTTTACAATTGTCCATAGTACTAGGCAGTTTTATAACGGGTTTTATCTTTTCAACATCACTAATAATATAAACCTTAGTTTTATGTTTATTTTTAAGTTTGAATAAGATCATTCATGAAATATATTTGCTACAAAAATCTTCGTCAAATTACCCAGTGGGCACAAAATTATGAAAATCTCAAGAGCGTCCATGGGACGTTCCTAGGACGTCCTATGTCAGCCCAATCAACATCTCTAAGACGTCCAATGTCCTAAAGATGTCTTAAAGACAGGGATGTTCTCGGTTCTCGAAGGGTATAGTTTGGTTTGACCAATATGGCAAGAATACGAAACGTGGCAAAAATACAAGACGTGTCAAAACGTAAATAGAGAATTTCGAGTAAAGAGCGTGATTGTGTGACGATGAGAAGGCAATAATGTGAAACTTGCGAGGAAACTACTTAAAAATAAAAAAAATTAGAGTCATGTACAAACTTAATTTATTTCACCTTACATCCTCATAACCGAAAGTGGTTAAGTTTCATTGTCAAACGTATTTAAACAAGAAGAAGGGCATACTTCGAAATTTTTAAGCAGTGTACATACTTCCACTAAAATAAGGTATTTCAAAATGATTGCATCTAAATGGGAAGACTAGATTTATATAAACAATTCATACGCTTTCTAGAACACTTTAAATGACACAATAAATATTTGCGAATATAAGAAAAGAATAATTGTTCTAAGAGACATAAACGGATGGGTGGCCATACAAAATCAGGATACAGAGAGAGTGCTTGGTAATTTTGGGGATTCAAGAAAAAAGTTTAAGAGTAGGAAAAAAAATTTTCTGTGTAATTGATGTCCTGGAAAAAGCTTTTGACAAGGTAGATAGACAATGATCTTCACTTGGGCTGATTGCTAGAGCGCTTGATAAGCAACCTGAGTCGGAGCAGTGTTGCGGACCAAACGTGTTATTTACATAAATAACGGTCTTTATAATTTTCCCACATTCGTGCACAGACCTTTTATAATTAAAGCTCAAAACATGCACTACCGTATTTTTGTGTTTGGCAATTCTTTTTTGCTAAAAGAGCTTCTCTGACAAGTTTCAGGACAAGTTTATTTAAGTTAATTAAATGAAGTAGTAAATTAGGTAAATTTGTTAAATAACGTAAACTAAATTAAAAGTAATTAATTAAAACTTAAATATTGAAAAACAGGTCGACCTAACCTGAAATACAGGCCATCATTAACTTGTAAATGATACCATTGTCACATAGAGAATCGTGTGTTTACTAAGAAGTAAAACCTCTTTTTTACTCTTACTATTAGTCTTGTGCGCCTAATTATCTTTTTAGCAAAAAGAATAAGCCGAAAGCTTATCTTTTCTATGTTATACATATTTAATGAATGCTACAAGATGTTAGGTTAAAATAATAGAAGGCATGCCCAGTGGGCACAAAATTTGGCGACGTCTTTACGACATAGTTACGACATATTTACGACATCTTTACGACAACTTTACGACCTACTATATTCATGACGTTAAGGTGTCTTTACGATATCGCAAAGACACCTTAACGTCATGGACATAGGATGTCGTAAAGTTGTCGTAACGATGTCGTAACTATGTCGTAAAGACGTCGTCAAACTTTGTGCCCACTGGGCACCACGGGATGAGTTCTGTACCTGAAACTGTAATCAATCTTTTATAATAGGATTTCAAGAAATTACATATTCTTTTGGTAGAAAATGAAACTGAACTATTTTATTCCAAATCAGCTTTTTTATTAAAAATTAATTTACACCTAATATTGATAAATAGCATTTATTACAATTTTGTAACTCACGTTGATGATAATCATATTCTTTAAGTAATGAACTTTGCATTTTTAAACCACAATTTTTATAAATCAATTTAGCAAAATATTTTCACGCGCACTATAATAATCAATGACCTTATAGGTAGAAAACAATATGTAATAAGGTTTTTGCAACTTGGTAAACACTTCCCCGAAAATCTTGGTCAAGTCTCCGCAATATTAGTTCATGCCTTCAACGTCATACAAATTTTAGTAATAACTGTTTCATTATTCTGATTTATACAAAGTCGAAAATACATATTTTCTGGTTAAAATTTAACTACTTCGTTGAAAAATTAAATATTTGTTCAAAAATTTAACTCTGGTTGAAAATTTTAATATTTTGTTGAAATTCTTTTCGTTTTGTTTTAAGATGTCCACCGCAACGTTTAAATTGAGAATTCTTTTTTTTTAATGCAACTCTTTTTGGTTAAAGATTTATCTTTTTTGTTTGTAAATTTAGCCATTCAGTTTAAAATTTGTATTCGTGGGTTCAAAATTTAACTATTTGGTTGAAAGTTAATATATTCGGTTGTAAATGCAAATCTTTCATTAAAAAGCCAAATTTTTAACAAAACCGTTGACACTGAAAATGAAAAAGTTTAATTTTAACTTTAAAAATATTAACGGGTTTTCAGCCAAACAGTTACATTTTTATCCAAAAACATTAAATTTTAACAAAATAGTTAAAATTTGAAATAAGTAGGTAAATTTTCGACCAAAAACTAAATAATATGATTATTTTAAAATAATAACAGCTGAATTGAATCAAAAAATGCATTTCAAGAAAATTTTTGAATTTTTAACTAGAGAGAAATTTCTAACTAAAATATAGTAATAAATCTTCAACTAAAAAAAAATTAATTTTTGAAATTTCGTTCAACCTGAAAACAATAGATGATTCACAACTACCAAATTACAGTTGTAGATGTTTTCACCTTTAATTTTAAAAGGTCTGCGCACAAATTTGGGCGATATATAAAGACCGAGCGCGAAGCGCGAGATGCATATATTATCGAGCGCGAAGTTGTAGAACGAACAAAGAAAAAAATCTAGAAAATTGTTGAGTTTTCAACTAAAAACGGCAAGTTTTCAAAAAAATTGTTGAATTTTCTACCAAAAGGGATACATTTTTATTGTGTTGATGTTCAATAAGAAAATCAAATTTCTACCCAAACAGATGAGTTTTTAACCAAAAAATAATTTTCAGTGAAGACATGAAAAAAATTCAACTAAATTGTTGAATATATTCAACCAAAAAATTTTAAAAACTGTTCCCGTATAGTTTAAAAATCAAGTAATTGTTTGAAAATTTGTCTTTTTGTGAAAAATTAATCTGATTGATTAAAAATTAATCTTTTCAACATCAATTTTTTTTTTATAACGAAAAAATAGTTCTTTTAAAATTTAATCTAAAAACAACGTAATTCCCTTCCTGATCGGTTCAGCTACTTGAAGTATAGAACCTGCTTAATGTTAAATGGATTTGATCTCCTCTGAAATAATTTTTTAAACTTTTTTTTTTTGTTGAAAATTAATTTTTTCACAGAAAATGCAACTATGACATTTTTGGTAAAAAACTAATTTTTTCAATTAAAGTGTGGTCTTTTTTAGATTAAAATCTAACTAATTGTTTAAAAATTGAAGGATTTTGTTCAAAATTCGTCTTTTTTAGTCGAAAATTGACCTTCTTGTTTGAAAATTCGTCTTGCTATAATGGTAAAATCTACTTATATTACTTTTGATTAAAAAATGATATCTTTTAGTTCAAAATCATATATTTGTTTGAAACTTTCTAGATTTTGTAGAAAATTCGTAATTTTTGGTAGAAAAGTAATATGCTTGGTTGAAAATTAATATTTTTTAATAAGGATTCAGTTATTTGAAAAAAATCCTTTCCAGTTTGTAAAAACCAATTTCTTTCTAAGAGATCTCGATTTTACTATTTTTGGTTGAAAATTGCTATTTTAAATTGGAAATTGACCTTTTTTACTTAATGATTCAATTTTTTTAATTTTTCTGTTTTGGTAAAAAATTAATCCTTTTCGTTTGAAATCGATCTTTTTTGTTAAACATTGGACTATTTGGAAACAAATTCATCTGTTTGGATACAGTATTTGAAAATTCAGAATCTTGTTGAAAATTCGTCATTTTTGTAGAAAAATAAACTTCGTAATTGAAATGTCATATTTCTTCCGAAGATTGAACTTTTTTTGTTAAAAATTTAATTTTTTTTAAACCGTCTTTTTTTGTTAAGAAATTAATCTTTGCGGTTGATAATTCATCTTCTTTATTGAGGGTTCAATTATTTTGTTTTAAATTCGTTCATGGCTAGTCAAAAATTAATTTATGTAAGATAAAATTGGAGTATACCATTTTTGGTAGAGAATTGATATTTGAAATTAAAAATTTATCTTTTTCGTTGAAAATTCAACCATTTGTTTTGAAATGCACATATTTCTATGAAAATTCGTGTTTTTGGTAGGAAATTAGTCTTCTTGGTTGAAAATTTATCTTTATGCTTAAGAAAAAAACTATTAAGTTGCATCATCCTTTTTTGTAAAAAATTAAATTCTTTAACTGAAAATTGAACCATCCCACTTTTGGCGAAACATGGAAATTTTAAATTACAAATTGATATTTTTGTGTTGAAAATCGAATTATTTGTTTCAAACATCGTCTTTTTTTAGATAAATTTTATATTCTTCTGGGTTGAAAATTCATCTGTTTGTCTGAAAGTTCAACTATGTATTATCAAATTTATCTATTTTTAAAAATTTGACATAATTTGTTGAATATTTAATTGTTTATTGCCAAATATTAATTCTTTTGACGAAAAAGAAATAATCCTATTTCCGGTTCTATACACATATATATATATATTTTTTTTTTTTCAAACTTATCTTTTTTAGTTGAAAACTGATCTGTGTAATTAGGGTTTAACTATTTTCTTAAAAATTGATTAAAAATTAAACTGCACAATTTCAGAATGAAAAATTATATTCTTAATTAAAAATTAATTTTTTTATTGTAAAATTCGTGTTTTCGGTAGAAAATTAATTTTCTTTGTTAAAATCTTATCTTGTTTATTGAGAATTCAACTGTCTTCTTTATGTTTTTTTTGTTTGTTAAAAATTAATGTATTTAAGGGAAATTTTAATTATGTCATTGGAAAAAGTAATCTAATTCTGCGACCAGCATTTCGCTCTTGTTTTCTAAAATTAATTCCTAAGCTCAAAATCTCAAAAACTTGTTATCACATTTTACACTAGCAGTGGGCTTTGATAAAAAAAAATTATAACAAATTCCATGCTTCAAAGCAATATTACTTAATGGAATTGGAATTAAAGCTTTCAATGTGTCCCCTAAGGGTTTACATTTTTCTTGCACCTTCTTCCTTATTCCTTTGAGCATCCCCCACACACTTACTTGGTGATAGGAGGGGGACCTACAGTTTAAGGTGGGTTCCGAACCACCAAGAGCAATAGCTTTAAGTACTTGGAGAACCTTCTTCTCTTGAGGCACCGGCCCCACGGCATGGGCAACCGAGACTCTTCCAGAGAGCGATGCCGGAATGGACGAAGTCGATTCAAGCCGACGGAGCGGGTGCAAAGCATACGTTTTAGCCCCCACGACCATCGTCTCACTCAATATTAGTTAATGTTCATGCTTATATTAATAAAAAATAACAAATTGTCTTTACAATATCGTAAATAAGTCGTACGATCTGACGATGGCTTTACGATATCGCAAAGCCACCGAAACGACATGGACATAGGATGTCGTAAAGACGTCGTAAAGATGTCGTAACGATGTCGTAAAGACGTTGCCAAATTTTATGCCCAGTGGGTAACCTCCCAGTGAGCACAAAATTTTGCGACGCCTTTACGACATCGTTACGACATCTTTACGACAACTTTACGACACCCTAGGTCCATGTCGCTAAGGTCTCTTTACGATAATGCAAATAAGTCGTATGATCTGACGATGTCTTTACCATATTGCATTGGCACCGAAACGACATGGACATAGGATGTCGTAAACATGTCGTAACAATGTCGTAAAGACGTCGCCAAATTTTATGCCCACTGCGTAACCTCACTCCGAAGCAGAAAAGTACCATTTAACTTTTTGCACTTCACCTGTGCCACAAAAACAGCTTCATATCTAGATGAATTGGGTCTTGACGCATCCCGAAAATTAGAAAAATACTCACTCTGTATCTTCAACAGAAAAAAACACAACGTTAAAGACCTGCAAAAGCACGAACGCACACTTTTTTGACAGTCTTCACTCTTTTTCAGCTTGCCCAGCATATATTGCGGCTGTACGGGTGGCAAAGTGGTGGTAAAGGAGAATCGTTGATTCTATTATCAACTTCGAATTTCAATTCGATTATTATTCTCGACAGTCATCCAAAAATACTTGCGCATGCTTGAACTGTACGGTACTCATTGGCTCTAGTTGGCGTACGTATTTAAAAATCCAGAACAGACGCGCATGGTAGCCAATGAACGTGACTAAAATCCAAGCAAGCGTAGATCAAGGCAGCTCTGTCGGGATCATTCACTTCAAGAAAACACGTGTAACGCTCCATTACTGTCTAACTCACGGATGCCTCGTGTCGCACGCGTGTAGCTGTTAAAGAACGAGCAATGGTGACAATTTTCCACTGCTGTCTAACCCATTGACGCCTCGTGTCACACGCATATAGCAATGAAAATCGAGTATTTTTACAATCAGACTCAACAATATCGTTTAGATATTTTATATTAAGGACACACAGAATGAAACGTTCCTATACTTTATTGAAAAAATCGAAAAAAACGCACCCCTTTGCCCTATTTTTTGGGACTTGCTAACATATATTTTCCAGTGTAGAAAAATGCATAATTCTCTTGTTTTCTGAATAAACTAGATGGAATGCGAGGGGAAAGCAGCCATTCTCTGATTCCTGAGGGCGACAACGGCCATCTGTCAAAAGCACATTTTCATCTTTCTGAAAACAGCTATATTTCTATAATGATTAACGAAGCTAAATTTATTGAGTACGGAAAAATATTCTCTTCTACTCGAGGAGGTGGAAGTCGAAATTTACAGGACAAGACGCGCGTTCATATACAAAAATTTAAACCAGATTTCGTGGAATTTATTGCATATCTACAGCGTTTCGATGATCTCAAATTTGAAAAAACTGAAAAATCCCACTGTTACGTAATAGACAGTCAAACTACTTATTATGCGAGACTTTATGATACTATAGAAGAGTTAGGAGAAAACCGAAGTAGTTTTACTATTGTCAAAATACTGGCTCAAAATCCACATAAGGGAAATCAATTTCAGGAGTTTTTTGGGATTCTACAACTTTGTCCTAAAAACCATTTTGTTCCTCTCTGGGCTCAACGCACTCCATACGAGTAGGTATCCCAGTGGGGAAAAAAATTCAGGATGTCCTAGGGACGTTCTTGGGACATCCCTAAGACGTCTTTTATAACATGGACGCACTAGAGACGCTGGTTGGGCTGACAAAGGACTTCCTAGAAATGTCCCATGGACGTTCTTGCGATTTTCATAGTTTTGTGCTCACTGGGATTGTTACACATTCCATTGAACATGTAGATTCTACCAATAATGTTGATATATTTATTGTCAAATAAAAACATTGTTCTTTGCAAGTATTTTCTACATTTTATTTCAATCTCCTCCATGCCAAGCAAGTATTTTAGAAAGTCATTTCGATTAAAAATTAAAAGAAAAATTGAATCGTCAAAAAAAAACATTTTAACCAAATAGTTGAATTTTCGACCGAATAAGGAACGCGTTTACCAGAAAACAGTTAAATTTTCAAGGAAAGAGAGAATATTTAACCAAATTTTAAATCAAAAAGATGAACTTTCAATCAGAGTGCATAGATTTTTAACTACATCGTTGAATTTCGGGACTATAAAAGAGTTGTTATTAACCACAAATGGAATAGTTATATTTGTGTTAGGAAAAATATTATTTTCATTAAAAAAAGCGGACTTTTCAAATGAGAAGATTATTTCTATCCTGAAATAGTCCCATTTTCAACAAAAGCATCATGTTTTCGTCAATCAATTAGAAGAAGATCAACTATTTACCAGAAATGGAATAGTGAAATTTCCATTTAAAAAAAATATAATTTGCAATTCAAAAAATTCAATTTTTAACGAAATTGTTCAATTTTTGACACAAACAGATAAACTATTTACAAAAATTAATACAAGAATAGATCCTTTCGTTGATAATTACATTTTCGCAATAAAAATTGGTGTCTTCTAAAAAATGTCTTTTTTTCCGCTTAAATATTGCTTGAACCTTAAAACTTAATTATTCTATTTTTTGTTGAAAATTGATAGTTATTAATTTAAAACTCAACTATTAAATTCTTCGTTGCAAATTAATCTTCTTTCCTTTATTATATTGCATCCTCGCTCGGTGGCTAACATATTAAGGATATCTTAAAGACGTCTTTGGGACATCCCTAAGAAGTCTTTTGGAACAAGTCTTTTGGACATCTAAGGCATGGTCTTAAGACATCTAATGTCAGTGCGAAAGACGTCTTGAGAACATCCATGTCTTTAAGACGTCTTGAAGTCATATTTTGAACATTAAACGTCGTAAAGACGTTGATTGGGCTGACATAGGATGTCCTAGGAACGTCCCAAGGACGTTCTTGAGACGTTAATAGTTTCCTGCCCACTGGGCGCTTTCCTACATTACAATTGTAGTTCCTCTTCTGTCCGTTAGGCAGCACACGTATTCAGAGTCCAAAAATTAATCGGCGACCCCATTCCTTGCATCCCCGTCCGTTTCACTTTTCTTTCGTGTGCACGAGTAAGCGCACGTGTTTTTGAGTCTAATCGGTATTCTTAGTGAAAATTTTGCGAAAACTGTTGCTTATCAAGATGGAAAGAGGAAACACGACGATAAGGAGGAGGATCTCGATAAGGTCTGAAGGCAGATGAAGAGACTGACTGAGAAAGTCGACAAGATGCGGGGAGACAAAGTAAAGGTGGTCAACAATGTCAGCAATGAAGACGCCAGTAAGACGCCTGGTAGCGTAAACAACCCTATAAACGAACGGGACAAGACTGTCAACGACGGGAAGAAAGCCGACAAGGAAGACAATGGATTATGGAAGGGGGAGATTAGTCGCGAGTACTCTGAATAGATCGTTTTCAGCTTGCTAGACGGCAAGACAAAAACCAAAATGCGTGTTCATGTTTGTTAAGCGACAAGACGAGAACATCGCTCGTGCGTCCGTGTTTGCTGTGCGGCAAAACAAGGAAAAACAAAAAGGCTCGCGTTTGTTATGTTTTAAGACAAAGGCAAAACGCAAACACTCATGTCTGCTGTGCGGAAAAATGACTTCGTCAATAGCACATTGACATTATAAGTTGAGAGATTTTCAGAGGAATGGTTTTTTCTGTTTTATCCATATGGGAGAAGATCCTACTGAGTCTCAAGCCTCGAAAATGACGATCAAGTCAGAGCTATTGAAGCGTTGGGCTTTTTTTGGAATAAAGAGATCAAGAAGCATGACTTCGAAGTTTTGACTGAAAATATGCTTGCATAAAAGAGTTGAATGCCCCGACAGTTAACCCGACAATTGCGGTGACAATGAAGGATTTCTCTATTGCCAGAGATAATAACATGGTTGAAATTAAGAAAATTGCAGGAATAGCGCTGTCCATGACGGGAATATTTAATGACGTCTATATATGAGAACAGGAATCAAGGAATCGATTTGAAGGATATATTATCACATCAACTCGACATGGCGAAAATCCTAACCCAAATAGTACACAAACAATCAGTAAGCAGAAAAGCTATTATAGAACCTGGCCTCAGAAAGGTCATTAAAGCAATTCTTAAAGTAACAAAAATCGAAGATTTTCTCCATGGGAAAGACTTGGGGGAAAAAATAAAGGAAGCGAAGGCTCTACACAAGATAGGTGCAAACCTTAAAATTCAGAAAGCTGCAAAACCAACACCTGTAAAGCAGAATTTAAACAATAAACCTCTATTTGCGAGATGTCCACCAGCGGGTCAAATGGGACATATATTTTCCGGAGGACGTAAGAGACCAAAGGTGTATTTCAAAACAAACAGCAATTCATCAACTACAAGGTTTAGACACAACATCGTCAGGACCGTATTTCAACACGAAGTAGTAAAAAACGTAAGTTACATAGCGGGTCGGTTAAAGCTGTTCTATGGAAAATAGTTGGAAATAACAAAAGATCAATTCATTCTCAATTGCATATCCGGGTATAACATTCCATTGGTGGTAGATATTAAAGATGTCAAAAATACTTTTAAAAAGGTTACACTAATCGATTAAGGAAAGATTCATGAGATGAATATAGCTATCGAAGAACTTATAAAGAAACGAGCCGTGAAAACATTTACAGATAGTGAGGGACAATTTATATCGACTTATTTCTTAAGGAAAAACGCCATTCGTCCAAATCGGTTAATTCTAAACTTAAAAAATTTAAATAGATCTGTCAATAATGAACATTTCAAAATCGAAGATTTAAAAAATGCAGTACAATTGACTTTTCCAACTTACTTTTTAGCGTCAATAGACTAAGAAGATGCTTATTTTCTTATCCCAGTTTACGAAACGAGTAGAAAATTAAAACGTTTTCAATTTAGGAAAAAATTGTAAGAGTATGTTTGCTTACCTTTTGGGTTATGCACGGCACCTTTTATCATTACAAATATTATGAAAGTTGTCATGAAATATCTAAGAAACCAAGGTTTTTCCTCTATAATATATTTGAATGATATTTTATGTATCAAAGAAAGGCGAGAGCAATGTACGAAAAATGTAAACGAAATAGTCAGAATTTTAGAAATGCTAGGGTTTCGTATCAATCACGGAAAGCCAAATCTAGTGCCGACGAGATGTAAATTTCCGGGGGTTATTATAGATGCAAAAAAATACACTATCGAACTTACAAACAAAAAAATAATTAATATAGCTCAGCTAGTCGAAAGATTTTTATCTAGAAAAACATGTAGACTTAGAGAATTCGCTCAGCTAATTAGAAAATTGATTGCGTGCTGTTCAGCAGTAGATTATGCTTGGCTGTACACAAAGCTACTAGAATAATAAAAAATGGTTTGAACTTATTAGTAACGATAATTGTTTTGACAAAACAATGGAAATCTCGGACACTGTATAAACAGAGTTGTTATAGTGGAAAAATAATATACAAAATAGCTTTCACTATATCAAGGGTGGTTCATTTGTTATGACTATTTATGGTCTTTTTTTTATTCTTTTTCCGGATTTACATTTTATATTTCTCCAATTTTGCACATTTGGAATTGAAATTTTCTT
>NC_046658.1:130173274-130235905 GCF_010883055.1 Belonocnema kinseyi | reverse complement strand
GGATATCCTTGTTAGATGCACGATCGAAGTGTGTGGTACCGCAGTTGTAGGAAGAATTTCTGGTGATGCGTGGTGGAATGATGAAATTCAGGCTGCCCAAAAGGCAAGAAGAGAAGCGTACAAGAGAACTTTGAACATCGCAGGTCTTAGCAATAAGGAAATAAGTAGACGTAGAAGAAATGATTATAGACGCAAAAACAGGATACTTAAACGATTAGTTAAAGAAAGTAAAGATACAATTAGAACAGAAGAAGAGATAAAAATACAAAACGACTTTGAAGGAAGCAGGAAACTACTTTATAAAAAAATGAAAGGAAACAAAAGTACAGAAATTGTCAACATGAGAAATAGTAGGGGGGAAATGGTATATGATGCAGACGGAATACTAGAGGCTTTCAGAGACTATTTCAGGAGATAATTCGGAGATGAAGCTATAGGACACCACAACTGCGACGTTGAACACGATGCGATGGAAAACTCAATTGAAAAAGTCTGTGTCACTGAGGTTAGGGATATAATTAAGAACTTGAAAAACGGTAAGGCTGCCGGGGTAGACGGTATTAACGCTGAAATGCTTAAACACGGTGGCGAGTACATACCACATAGAGTTTTCGAATTGATAAATTTATGTTTCGAGATGGGAGACGTCCCAGACGATTAGAACAAAACGATTATCGTACCAATATACAAGAGAAAGGGAGATAAAAGCGAGTGCAATAATTACAGAGGGATTAGCATATTAAGCACCGTAAGTAAAATATATTCAAAAATAGTTATTCGTAGGGTAATGAAAATAACAGAAGCAAAGATTTGGGAAGTTTAAAGTGGGTATATACCAGGAAGGTCATGTACGGATCAAATATTTAGCTTAAGGCAAACAACAGAAAAAAGTTTGAGAGTAGGAAAAAAGTTTTCTGTGCATTTGTTGACCTAGAAAAAGCTTTTGACAAGGTAGATAGAAGTAAACTTTGGGAAGTTCTGAAAGAGTATGGAGTCAATGGATGGGTCCTACAAGCTATAAAAACAATATATACAGGTAGCAAAGCGAGTGTAAGAGTGAATGGGAAACTAAGTGACTGCTTCGATATTATTCAAGGAATTAGACAAGGATGAGTGATGTCTTCATGGTTATTTATATTATTTATGGAGAAGTGTTTAAGAATGGCTCTCTTCGACTAAGAGGGTGTGAATCTCGAAACAGTAAGGGTATGAGGGTTAGCGTTCGCAGATGATAAGTTTGTTATGGCAGAGTCTATCGAAGACCTACAAAGAATGTTGAATAAACTAGATGCAAGCATGAAGAGCATGGGCCTCAAAATTAACGCAAGTAAAACAAAAACTATGGTGTTCGAAGGAAAGAGTGAGAAAACACTATGCAATATTTTATTGAATGATGAGAGAATTGAAGATGTTGATAAGTTCGTATACCTTGGTAGCTTATTTACTAAGGGCGGGAAGATAGATAAGGAATTAGATAGACGAATAAATGAAGGTAAGAAGGTTATTGGTAGAGCAGGTCCCCTTATTAGAAATAAAAATATATCCACAGTTCAACAGTATTGTTGACAATTTTTGTTTCATGGCTCAAGTTCTATTCTTTTAGTAGAAATTTAAACTACTTATTTTAAAATTAAGTTTTTAGTTGGAAATTAAAACTTTATTTTAGAAACAAATTTTTTTCTTAATTAGCTCATCGAAAATTCGTTTCCTTTATTTGAAAAAGCAATTTTCTTAAATCAAAATTTAACTATTCTATTTTTTGGATAAAAACTTGTCTTTTATGTACAAAAATCAAACTGTTTGATCAAAAATTTATTCAGAATTTGTCTTTTGATATAAAATTAATCTTTCTTGCTGAAAATTATTTTTCTTAGGTTAAAAAAGAACATTTTGTCGAAAATTCAACTATTTACTACAAATGCCGACAATTGAAAATACATCTATATATTATGAAAATTCCACTATTTTATTCAAAATTTTTGTATTTTTTTCAAAATTCAACTTTTCTTGAAATTGCACTTTATGCTTAAAAATTCATGGTTAATCATAGAAAAAAACCTGCTAAATATTATTTGTTAGCTGCGTGTTCACAGATTTCATGAATCTTATCACAAATATAAGTAGTTGCAAAAAATTAGATCGCTTATAAGAAAATGTCAATGATATCTTTATTGTTAAATAAAAATACTAAATATGTGAAAAATATAGAAACTGACATAAAATAAACTTTCAGACATAAAAATTAACAATTATTTTAAAATTTCCCAGAAATGAAGCATTGAAGAGACTAAAATAAAACTAAGTAATAGTAATTTTCAGATAATAATATTTTTATCTAACAATACTGCTTTCCAGTTAATAAACCTAGTATGGAACATTAGGAAGGGCTACTTTTTCCTTAAAACTCTATTGAGTTGAGTTACAGCTAACTGTTTTGTTTTTAATTAAATTTAAGAATTTCAAAAACAATGTTCAATTTTTGAAAAAAAATTGTTTTGATGTAATTTTTAAGAAATTAGTTGAACTTTAAAACATAGTTGTTAAATTCTTAACCAAAAATTTGAATTTTAGAGAAAGAAAGAGAGAAATTTACTTTTTTATTTTTAAGAAAATAGTTTAACTTTAAAACCCAGTTTTCAGTGGGCAGAAAACTACGAAAATCCCAAGAATGTTCTTAGGACGTTCCTAGGACGTCCTATGTTAGTAAAATTAACGTCTCTGAAACTTTTAATGTCCTAAAGACGTCTTAAAGACATGGACGTTCACGGAACATCTTTCCAAATAGTCAAAAAATTAAAGATGTCCTAGAGACGTATTTGGGACATCCCTAAGACGTCTTTCATAAAATATCGTTTGCACATCCTAGGGATGATCATTCAACGTCTAATGTCAGTATTAAAGATGTCCCGAGAACGTCAATGCCTTTAGGACGTCTTTAGGTCATATTTCGGACAATGGACGTTTTAGAGACGTTGATATGGGCTGGCATAGGACGTCCTAGGATCAGCCAAAGGACATGGTATAGAAGAAGTCGTAGGGATGTCCCAATGACTTCTCTAGGACATCATCAATTTTTTTGCCTAATGAGTTGTTCAATGTTCAACAAGCAAGATGATTTTTGAAACAAACAGATTGACTTTCTGCTGAAAAAATTGATGTTTAACAGGCTTCAAGAATTCTCGACCAAAAAGTTGAATTTTCAACTAAAAAACATAAACGATGAAACAAAAGATTAATTTACTCCAAATTTAGGCAAATTTTTTATCGCATTTAAAAATTTTACCTGAAAAGTTAATTCTGAACCTAAAAGTTAAACCGTCATCTAAAAAACAAAATCTTTTTAATAAAATTAAAGAGTTCTTTACCAAATAGTTGAAATTTTAACTGAAAAGGATAAATGTTTAAACAAAAAGATTAATTTAATAGCAAAAAACACATTTTTAAATAAAATTCAAGGATTCTCAAACAAAAAGTGAAATTTTCAACTAAAAGCATACATTTTTAAACAAAAGTAATTTTCTATCAAAAAAAGACGTCAAATCTCTTAATGATGACTTAAGGACGTATGCAAGACATGGAAGTTCACGGGACATCTTTAGTTCTGACATTAGACGTTTTAAGAGCATCCGTAGCATTTCTAAAATACATTTTATAGAGGACGTCTTGTGGATGTCCCAAAAACCATCTCTAGGACACTGACTAGTCAAAGAGATAAACTTTCAATAAAAGTAATGAATCAGAGCCAAAAAAATCACTTCCTAAGAAAGTATTATAACTTTGACTGAAAAAATATGAATTTAAAGTAACATTCGTAATTTGTAAGCTGAAAAATTGATTATAGATAAAAGTAAATAAAATTATCCCGGTGGGCAAAAAAATTAAGGAAGTCCTAGAGACGTCTTTAGGACATCATTAAGACGTCCTTTAAAAACATTTCTGTTGGACATCCAAGATGCGGTTGTCAGTCAGGCGAGCACTCAGGTGTGAACAAACGAAATTTCAACGAAGCATGTAATTTTTTAATAAAAAGTATCAGTTTAAATAAACAAATGAAACAAAAACAAATAAAAGACAAATTTGGAACAAAATAATTAAAATTTTTAGACAAAAAGAAGAAACTAGACAGCTAAAATTTTAATAAAAAACATTTGGATTCTACCAAATGAAAAGAAGATTTTTCTCAAAATCAGTTTGCTTTCTAATCTGAAAATATGGATCTTTTTATTTATCGCTATAAACAGTGTAAAACTTTAAAAAATATGTACTCTTAAACGCTCGATTAGTAAAAAAAAATTCTTTATGAAATTCGGAACTATTAAAAAAAATTGACCATAAAAATATTAAAGTTTTTCTCTTTAAACTGAATGACTTACACTTAACTCAATTCTACGATTTAACCATAAACTATTATTAACAATTTGCATAGAACAAGCTATTTTTCATATATTATATCTGCATTTTTGAAGAAAAAATGTCTCATAATTAATTGTTTTATTATATTAAACTTACTGGTTAAAGCAATGAAAGTCATGCAGGCGAAGAATAGGGCGATCTGGATTTCATCAAACAGACCCACTTTTTGAGAAATGATAACTTATTTTTCAATATTTCGATGAGTGAAATGTGAAGTTTGCTTGTGTAGGACATTCTTAATTAACGTGTATAGTTTAAATCATAATTTTCGCCTACTTTTTAAAAATTATAGAAATAAACAAAAATTTAAAACTTAAAAATCCCATTTTGCTCCCTTTGGCTAGATCCGGAAAATGTTTAAAAATACGAAAAACGTTTCCCACAAATTTCTCCAGTCAAGAGAAAAAAAAGCAGCCAAATCGTTCAATTTTAAACAAACACGCATAAAACGGATAACTTATTTTCCTTTATTAGTGGACATTTAAAAAATATATAATCACCGAATTTCAATGAAACTAGAGATGGCAATGTTAAAAGGTTCCATAGGTAATAAATCTTGCAGACATGAAGAATTTGTATGACCTAAAAAATCCATTGTCACTTCCCTCTTTTTTAAACAGTTGATGCAGCTGTGTAAATAAATTCAGGTTATCTGTGAAGTGAATGCTTTCCAAAAAGTTGCCAGATACTGTTCGAAAAAATCTTCAGAATTTAGTTTGCAATTTTCTTACTTTGAATCTTCCTTGATGGGATGGTGATCATCATTCTCTTCCTCATTTGCATGGCTTTCATTATTTTAACCAGTAAGTGTGATATATTATACGCAATTTACACATTCAGGCAACGTCAATTATTTTTTAATTTTCTATAGTACTAGGCAGTTGTCTAACGGAATTTATTTTTTAAATATTACAATTAATACAAACCTCAGTTTTATGTTCAGTTTTAAACTTGAATAAGATCATTTTTTGCTTAAATCGTTTAAAAATGTGAACAATTTTTACCGGAGATGTGCCGGATAAAATCAACGGCAAATACAACCAGACACTTAGCAAAAATATATAAATTTATTTGTGACTACGAAGGGTACTATTGAGATTGAATAATATAGCAGGAATACGAAACGCGGCAAAAAAAATGAGACGTGTCAAAACGCAAATAGAACATTTTGAGTAAAGCGCGTGATTGTGTGACGATGAGAAGGCAATAATGTGAAACTTGCGAGAAAATTTGTAAACACGGAAAGACGAGCTCAAAGTAGAAAAATTAGAGTTATGTAAATGTTACAGGCAAAGTCCGATGTGCCGTCACACCGCAGTTTGCCTAGTCCCTCCGCGAATTGACTGAGCGGTGTCAGGCAAAGTCCGAAGTAGCACTTTCATTCGGACTCTGCCTAGTCAAATCGCGAAGTGCCTGACAAGCTCAGGCAAAGTCAGGAGTTAAAAGAAAACCTATGCAGTTTACTTTTCCCGCTGCACTATAAACTGGCTCGACCCAGTAGGCACCAAATTTGGGGTCGTCTTTACGACATCGTTACGACATCTTTACGACAACTTTACGACATCCTATGTCCACGTTGTTTGGGTGTCTTTGCGATGTCGTAAATGCATCGTCAGATCATACGACTTATTTACGATATCGTAAAGATACCTTAACGACATGGACATAGGATGTCGTAAAGTTGTCGTAAAGATGTCATAACGGTGTCGTAAAGACGTCAGTAAACTTTGTGCGCACTAGGGAGAATTTAAAATTCATGATAGTCTACAGGTCGCAAATTTGTAAGAAAACTAATTGATTATATTAATCAATTTTTGTCTTAATATAATTATTTATTCATCGCAAATTATCTTGTAAAAATAATAAATAGAAAAATAAACTCGATATGTATTATATTTAACGTAGTATTTTTCTAAATTCTGAATACGCGACAAGTTTTCTGCAATTTTGAGGGCACTAAGTTTGTCTTTGAATTTGATTTTCATCGATTGATTTTACGCTACGGCAGCCATCGTTAATAATTTTTCGAAAACACTGTCGATTTATAAATATCATTCCGTAGTGATAAAAACAACTGATTCGGAAATGCACACTGAAACTTAAACGATAAGATAAAAAATTTACATTTATAATACTTCCAACATTAGTACAAGAACTTCTATTCAAAATTATTCCAAACTTCCGCAACCACGTCAGGAACTACCCAGTGGGCACAAAATTTGGAAAGTCCCAAGAACGTCTTTGGGACGTTCCAAGTACGTCTTATGACAGTCCAATTAACCTCTTTAAGACGCCCAACGTCCTCAAGATGACTTAAAGACGTCTTAAAGACATGGACATTCTCGGGACGTCTTTCGTACTGACATTAGACGTTTTAAGAGCATCCCTAGGTCGTCCAAAAGACATGCTATAAAAGACGTCTTAGGGATATCCCAAAGACATCTCTAGGACGTCCTTAATTTTTTTGCCTACTGGGTAGACAAAACTATTGACGTTTTAAGAGAATCCCTAGGTCGTCCACAAGACATGCTATAAAAGGCGTCTTAGGGATATCCCAAAGACATCTCTAGGACGTCCTTAATTTTATTGCCTACTGGGTAGACTAAACTATTGCCGTTTCCAGGATAACTAATAGGTGCATCATTCCTAAATAAAAGGGCGGGGGAGGGAGGGAGCAGGGTGATAAATTTTTTCTATTAGTTACGAAACCAATACGAAATTAAAGGTAAGTTTTGTCTTGAAGTGTTATTGTTAAACCATTTTCAAACCAGATATTCAATTTTCCTATTTTAATCAAAGGCAGATTTTTTATTTGCATACTAAATCTTAGTAGCATTATCTGAACAGTGATTTTCGATCTCAATAAATTAATATTTTGAATGTTAATAACAAAATATATAAACGAAACGCCTATTACTGGCTCTTTCTCAATGGAGAGTATATTTTTACAATAAATATTGCATTTTTTATGTATAAAATTTGACAGTTTATCTTTTATAATAGAAAGTATTTTACACGTATATTGATCATTTTTCATCAAATTAGTCAACAATAAAACATTGTTGCTGTTAATAATCTATTTATTACAAATAATAGAATGGTTCATTAAATGGAATTCGCATTACATAGTCGGGCTTTCCTAAAAAGGCTTAAATTCGGAAACTATTCACACTTTAGAACAATGAAAATATTATAAATGAATTATTTATGTTTTCTAAGTCTGTTTACGTTAAATAAGATACATATTTTTTTTTGGTTTTCTTTTTCTAAACAAATTTTGCATTGAATGAATATATTGAAATAAAAATTGATCAATGTACTCAACAAGTTATCTTAAAAATGTAATGCTGATCATTTCTAAAAAAGGCTTTCAATTCTGTTCAATATTGCCATCCATGTTAAAAAGAGAAACAGAATTTTTTTAATGTAGTGTTATCTTCATGGACGTCCTTTACGATTAGGAAATGCGTCAACCTAACCTCAAAATCCAGCCCTCGTAAAATTGTAAATTATATATTTGTCGCATAAAGAATCATGTGTTAACGAATTTGAAATATCTTTCCAGTGGGCACAAAACTAAACAAATCCCAAGAACCTCCTTAGAACCTTCCTAGGACGTCCTGTGTCAGCCCAATCTACGTCTCTAAGACGTCCAATGTCTTAAAGGTGACCTGTAGACGTCTCATAGACATGGGCGTTCTCGGGACATCTTTTGTACTGACATTAGATGTCTTAAGAGCATCCCTATGATGTGCAAAAGAAATTTTCCAACAGACATATTAGAGATGTTTCAAAGACGTCTCTAGGACATCCTTAACTTTTTTGCCTACTGGGTTTTTACTCTTACACACAATATACTATTCTGATACATTCTCTTTTTTCTGAATAAACTAGATGGAATGCGAGGGGAGAGCAGCCATTCTCTGATTCCTGAGGGCGACAACAGCCACCTGTCACAAGAAGCTTTTCATCTTTCTGAAAACAGCCACATTTCTATATTGATTAACAAAGCTAAATTTATTGAGTATGGAAAGATATTCCCTGCTAGTCGAGGACCTGGAAGTCGGAATTTACGCGACGATGCACGTGTTCATATATACAGGAGTAGTCGCGTATGCCAGAATTTTAGAGCATATCTACAGCGTTTCGATGATCTCAAATTTGATAGAACTCAAAAATCCCACTGTTACGTAATAGAGGGTCAAAATATTTATTATGCGAAACTTTATGATACTGCAGAAGAGTTGGGAGAGAACCGAAACAGTTTTACTGTTGTCCAAATAGCTGCTCAAAATCCAAACAAAGAAAATCGATTTCAGACGTTTTATGGGATTTTACAACTATGTCCTAGAAACCATTTTGTCCCTGGCTGGGCTCAACGCATTCCATACGAGTAGGTATTGTTATCCATTCCATGTACGATGCAGATCCTAATAATAATGTTAATATTTTTATTGTCAAATAAAAACATTGCACTTTGCAAGTATTCTACTTCATTTTATTTTAATCTCCTTCACATCACGCAATTATTTTACAAAGTCATTTTGATTGAAAACTGGAAAAAAATTGATTCTTCAAAACAAAAAAAAATCATTTTTAACCAAATAAATGAATTTTCAACCAAATAACCCAGTGGGCACAAAACTATTAAAATCCCAAGAACGCCCTTTGAACGTTCCAAGGACATCCTATGCCAGCCTAATCTACTGAAAAAACTAATTTTTAACAAAACTCAAGAATTCTCGACCAAAATGTTGAATTGTTAACTAGAAAAGATAAATTATTTTAAAAAAAGATTAATTTACTACAAAAGCAGATGAAGTTTGTTATCGTATTTAAGAAATTTTATCTGAAAATTTCAATTTTGAAAGAAGTAAGCATTTTTTTTAATTCTCAAGAAAGAAATTCAGCTTAAAAACCGACTGAAATTTTAAACTAAAAAGATGAATTTTTGAATAAAAAAATTAATTTTCTACTTAAAAAGACGATTTTTTTAAAAATTCAAGAATTCTAAACCATAAAATTGAATTTTCAACTAAAAAAAAGAATTTTTCGAAAAATTCAACAATTCGAAATCAAAAAAGTTGAACTTTCAAATAAAAAGAGAAATTTTTAAACACGAAGATTAATTTACTACCAAAAAAGACCAACTTACAATGAAATTTTAGGATTTTGAATCTAAAAGTTCAATCTTCAAATAAAAAATAAATTTAAAAAAAGTAAAGAGTTCTCAACCAAACAGTTGAAGTTACAAGTAAAAAGGTTTAATTTTTAAACAAGAAGATTAATTTAATACCTTAACAAAGTAATGACTTTTTTAAAAGTACAATAAAACCCTACAGGCTAGCACTCCGGGGTAAACGAACAAAAAGTTGAATTTTCAATTAAAAAAGATCAATTATTTTCAAAAAAGATTAATTTACTACAAAAGCAGATGAATTTTTTTATCGTATTTGAAAATTTCATCTGAAAAGTTCAATTTTGAAAGAAGTAAGAATTTTTGTTAATTTTCAAAAAAGAAGTTCAGCTTAAAAACCAAGATAAATTTTTAACTGAAAAGATGAATTTTTAAATAAAAAAATTAATTTCCTACTAAAAAGATGATTTTTTAAAAAAATCAAGAATTCTAAACCATAAAATTGAATTTTCAACTAAAAAAAAAAGAATTTTGCGAAAAATTCAACAATTCGAAATCAAACGAGTTGAATTTCCAATTGAAAAGAGAAATCTGTAAACACGAAGATTAATTTACTACTAAAAAAGACCAACTTTTAATGGAATTTTATAGGATTTTTAATCTAAAAGTTCAATCTTCAAATAACAAACAAATTAAAAAAAAGTAAAGAGTTCTCAACCAAACAGTTGAAGTTACAACTGAAAAGGTTTAATTTTTAAACAAAAAGATTAATTTAATACCTTAACAAAATAATGACTTTTTCAAAAGTACAGTGAAACCCTACAGGCCAGCACTCCGGGGTAAGCGAACAAAAAGTTGAATTTTCAATTAAAAAAGATCAATTATTTTTAAAAAAGATTAATTTACTACAAAAGCAGACGAATTTTTTTATCGTATTTGAAAATTTCATCTGAAAAGTTCAATTTTGAAAGAAATAAGAATTTTTGTTAATTTTCAAAAAAGAAGTTCAGCTTAAAAACCAAGATAAATTTTTAACTGAAAAGATGAATTTTTAAATAAAAAAATTAATTTCCTACTAAAAAGACGATTTTTTAAAAAATTCAAGAATTCTAAACCATAAAATTGAATTTTCAACTAAAAAAAAGAATTTTTCGAAAAACTCAACAATTCGAAATCAAACGAGTTGAATTTCCAACTGAAAAGAGAAATCTGTAAACACGAAGATTAATTTACTACTAAAAAAGACCCACTTTTAATGGAATTTTAGGATTTTTAATCTAAAGGTTCAATCTTCAAATAACAAACAAATTAAAAAAAAAGTAAAGAGTTCTCAACCAAACAGTTGAAGTTACAACTGAAAAGGTTTAATTTTTAAAAAAAAGGATTAATTTAATACCTTAACAAAATAATGACTTTTTTAAAAGTACAGTGAAACCCTACAGGCCAGCACTCCGGGGTAAACGAACAAAAGTTGAGCGAGCTATAACGAGTTAGTTCCCACCCACCGTCAGTCCTAAAATCGGCACAATAGAAGAGTTTCACTGCATTTAAATTTTTAGTGAAAGAAATGTATTGGAACAGACTAAATGAATTTGCATACAAGAAGAATAATTTTATAAACAAAAATATAAATTTTTAAACACATAGTTCTGTTCGCAACAAAAAAGATCTATTTTCGGGAAATTAAGAACTGTTGAATTGAACCGGACAGAACGAATTTACAACGAAGCATTTAATTTTTAAAAATAAATGTATCTGTTTCTAAAAAAAATAAAACAAAAAGAAATAAAAGACATATTTTTAACAAAATGTAGTTAAATTTATAACAAACAAAAAAAAATTCAACCGATAAAATGTTAATAAAAAGTCAGTTAAATTAAATATGTTTCTTTTCATTCATCGATATAAAAAGTATAAAACTTTTGAAATTATGTAATCTGAAACGCTCTATTGGTAAACAATCATGTTTTATGAAATTACGAAATATGCAAGAAAATCTAACCTTAAAAATATTAATTTTTTTTGTTTTAAAACTGAGTCACTGAAACTTTAACTATACTCTACGATTTAATTATAAACTATTATTAACGATTTGTATAAAAGAAGCTATTTATAAATTAAATTTGTATTTTCGAGGAAAAAAAACGCTCATGTTATAATGTTATGTTATATTACACTTACTGGTTAAAACAATGAAAGTCATGCTGGCGATGAATAGGACGATCTGGATATTATGAAATAGACCCACTTTTTCAGAATATAGAACTTATATTTGAAGATTTTGATGAGTGCAATGTGAATGTTGTTTGTTTAAGACCTTCTTATTTAACAGAAACCGTTTAAATAATAATTTTAGCCTATTCTTTAAAATTCTAGAAATAAGGAAGAATGCCAAACTTAAAAATCCCGTTTTGCTAACTTTGCATAGATCCGGAAAATCTTTAAGAAATTGAAAAATATTTGCGACAGGTTTTTCTAGCTAAGTGAAAAAAAATCAACCAAACCGTTCAATTTTCCAAAAACTCCATATGTCTAACAAAGGTACAACTATTTGAATTTTGACGTCTCTTCTTCAAGAAAAAGTTAATTTGTACTATTTACGTTTATAGGATTTTATTTAATTCATATTTGTTTTTGAATTTGGTCTTTAATAAGACAGGAAATTGTTTGTTATCAAATCTCATTTGCACGCCTGAAAAAGTTCTTTCAAAAAGTATCTCTTGTTTTGTTATTATCTCTTGCATCGTTTACGAGAAAATTAAAAAATTATATTTACAGGAAAAAAAATTCTCGCGGTTACATAAATGGTTCGGTACGCATAAAACTGATAACATATCTTCTCTATATTAGTAGGAATTTAAAAACAATATTGCAAAAAATTAAAAAAGTAGGCCGAAAATCTTTGATACTTTTTTCTCAGAAATTTAAAAATATAAAAGATTTTCTGGAAAATGCAACCTTTTTTATTTTAGGTAATGTATATTTTTCAGAAATAATAATAATAATCGGTGGCTCAGTCGGTTAGACACTCGGAATTCACCTCAGAGGTCCGGGGTTCGATCCCTGAGCCGGTACCTCTGGAAATTTTTCAATGTACCTTTACCGAGGTTCTGGTGGTTTGGAACCCACCATAAGCTTTAGGTCCCCCCATCGTTTACTTGACACTGCTCTCATCAGATCACTTGATTGCATTATAAAAAGGCGTCCGTGATTGATGATATATACTGGGACAGCCCCGTGCTAAGTAATCAAATCAAATCTAACTCCAAACCAAAAAATGCCTTCGAAATGTTGGGCAGTTACCATCTTAAGCCTGTGACAACATTGTCCTTGCAATTTTTTTTCATAAATAATAATTCTTCGAATAATTTTTTGTTTCTGTTGAACATTAACATTCAAATACCAGAATTTTAATCTTGTCATATTTTTAAGATTGAATCTTTTAAAAAGAGAATCACAAATATATTTCAGATAGAAAATAAAAATGTTTAAACTTACTTATATTAAACAAAAATTTACTTTTCTATTATAAAAGATAACTCAACGAATTTCAATTAAAGTAGACACGACCATATTTGAAGGTTTCATAGGTGATAAATCTTGCAGATATGAAGAATTTGCACGACCTAAAAGAAACCATTGTCACTTCCCTCGTTTTCAAACAGTGAATACAGCTGTATAATTAAATTCAGGTCAGCCTGCAAAGTGAATTTGAACATTCAGGCAGCGTAAATTATTTTTTAATTGTCCCTAGTACTAGGCAGTTATATAACGGAATTTATCTTTACAATATTATTATTAAAAAATACCTTAATTTCGTGTTCATTTTGAACTTTAAATCAAATTTTTCATGAAATATGTTGGTTGCGAAAATCTCCGTCAAAGTTTTAGCCCCGGACGGAAAAGTCTGTAACACTTGATAATTTCCCTCAACCCGGACATATTTTCATATTATTAAGTTTGCCGTTTTGTGCATAAAAATCATAAATTTTGAATCTTGCGTTTAAATCATTGAGAAATGTAGAGAAGTGTGTTAGTGAAAATGTGGAGTATAAAATCAAGCGCAAATACTACTAGACGTTTAGCAAAAATGTATAAACTTATTCGTGACTACAAAGAGTATATTTAAGTTTGAACAATATAGAAGGAATATGAAACGTGGCAAAAATACGAGATATCCCAGTGGGCACAAAATTTCGCGACGTCTTTACGACATCGTTACGATATTTTTACGACAACTTTACGACATCTTATGTCCATGTCAATAAGGTGTCTTTACGATATCGTAAATAAGTCGTATGATCTGACGATGTCTTTACGATATCGCGAAGACACCGAAACGACACGGACATAGGATGTCGTAAAGGTGTCGTTAAAATGTCGTAACGATGTCGTAAAGACTTCGCCAAATTTTGTGCCCACTGGGATGTCAAATCGCAAATAGAAAATTTCGAGTAAGGTGCGCGATTGTGTGACGATGAAAAGGCACTAATGTGAAACTTGCGAGGAGACTTGTAAACACCGAAAGACTACTCAAAAATAGAAAAATTAGTCATGTACAACTTTAATTTATTTCACGTTACATCCTCATAACAGAAAGTGGTTAAGTTTAATTGTTAAACGTATTGATACAAGAAAAAGGGCACATTTAAAAATTTGTAAAAAGTGTACATACCTCCACTAAAAAAAAACGTATTTCAAAATTCTTGCATCTAAATGGAAAGGCTAGATTTATTTAAAGGATGAATTTATTTGACCTTGATTTTCATGACTTACAAGTCATTTCCAAGTAGGCAAAAAAATTAAGGACATCCTAGGGATGTTCTGAAAACGTCTATGTCCTTAAGATGTCTTTAGTTTATCTTTAGGACATTGGACGTCTTAGAGACGTTGGTTGGGCTGACATAGGACGTTCTAGAAACATCCCAAAGACGTTGTTGGGATTTTCATAGTTTTGTGCTCACTGGGATGGTTACCCATTCCATTGAACATGCAGATTCTACCAATAATGTTGATATATTTATTGTCAAATAAAAACATTGTTCTTTGCAAGTATTTTACTACATTTTATTTCAATCTCCTCCATGCGAAGCAATTATTTTATTAAGTCATTTCGATTAAAAACTGAAAAAAATGAATCTTCAAAAAAAATTATTTTTAACCAAATAGCTGAATTTCCACTGAATAAGCAACGTGTTTTTCAAAAACAATTACATTTTTAATCAAAGAGAGAAGCTGTAACCAAATTTTTAATCAAAGAGATGAACTTTTAATCAAGAATTTGTTTTACTGAAAAAGATGCATTCTCGGCAAAAAACATAAGTTTGTAACCAATATCTACTGAATTTTCAATAATAGAGATTAATTTTCTACGTAAAATAAGGTAAGGTTTCATAAAATTACATAGATTTTTAACTACATCGTTTCATTTTGGAATAAGAAAAGAGTGATTATTAATTACAAATGCAATAGTCAAATTTTTATTATGAAAAATATATTTTTTAACAAAAAAAGCGGATTTTTCAAATGAGAAGATTATTTATATCCTGAAAAAGTCACATTTTCAACAAAAACATAATGTTTTAATCAATTAATTCACTTTTTAACCAAGAAGATTAATTTTCTACAAAAAAGATATGAATTTTCACTAGGTTACATACATTTTTAATCTGAGAATAATTCGTTTTGGAAACGATAGAAGATCAGCTATTAACTAGAAATCGAATAGTTAAATTTCCACTTGAAAAAATCTAATTTGTAATTCAAAAAATTTAATTTTTAACGAAATCGTTTAATTTTTGACACAAAAAGATGAACTATTTACAAAAATTTTGAAACTTGAACCTAGTACTTCAATTTTTAACCTAATAATTGTTTAATTTAAGAAAGTTAATTTTCAACAAAAAAAGTTATTATGGACGTACTTCAATTTTAAACCCAAGAGATGAATTTCACACTAAAATCATGAATCATACAAAGTAAATTGATTTTTTTAAAAACAATTAAAATCTTAACCAATGCTAAATTTTTCACCTATGAAAATTAATTTTCAACATCAATCTCTTGTCGAACTAGATTTTTTTTCCACAATTTTTCCCTAGGATTAATATTTTTAAATGCAAAAATGAATTTTAGATTTTCATTCAAGAAACTTATTAATTTGGTAAAATAATAATTAGTTTCTAGAAGTGGAACTTATAAAAATAGGATAAACAAATTGAGATAAATTCTTAAAGGTGAGAGGCAAAAGCTCTTGCCTCCTTTTTCCCATGTTCTTCAAAAAAATTTTTTTTTTGAAGAACAAGATTTCCAAAAAATCACAACATTGATTTTTTTCATATTTTTACATTCTCATCAAGAGAAGGTATTAGATTTGTGTCAAATTTGCAGGATAACTTTCTAAAGAATTGACAGATAGGATTGGTCTTTGGTATACTATTTTAGTGTCCTTAAGTAAAGGTCAAGTTCGTTACGCAACCATTTTGGGTGAAAATTCAAAAAGTGAGCATATTTTGAAAATTTTTGATACCTTTTTTTTAAAAATTGAAATATTGTGTGTACGGATATTAATAGTATTCAATCAGATGAACAATTTATCCTCACGACTTTTTTCTATAAAACCAAAATTGACCAGAGTTATAGTATTTACAAAATATCAAAAAACGCTTGAAAGTCAACCTTTTCAGCCAAATAACGCACGATATGGAAAAAAGTTGAAAGAAGAAAAACATTTCTGTTTGAAAGCCCTACAAGATTATCATAACAAATTTTTGGATTTTCTTCAAAAATCGAAAATTAAAATTTTGATTGCACAAAAAAATTATGAATAATAAAAAATTCCATTTTGTGGACAAACTATGTAGGATACGAAAAAAGATGAATTGAGGCACCGGATTGCAGAACTGCCTCTGCGCTCGGCCCGTCTCAGCCCAGTAGGCGCAGGAGAGAGGATGCTCACTAAACGCGTTTATCGAGGGGAAAATCAATTTACATCGCAATAATCAACTTGTCGTTTCTCTGTTGATAATTGACGAATCGAGTTGATTTTTGCGTAGAAATATTCCCTAAGCTTGTGCACTTCTCAAAGATACAGTTACTTAGTCAAACTGTTAATTTAAATTATAATTAACAATGAATGAACTAACGCTAGAAAATTATCATTTTAATTTAAAAAACGGACTAAAATGATTAATGCCGGCTTATTCTTTCTACATTTGGGAGTATCATATTAAAAATTCAGATAAATAAGTTAATATTTGTGCTATCAATTTGTAGGCAAAAGCTTTCTTATTTGATAGAACTTTAAATTCACAACGTAAAAACGAATAGCTTAAAGGAACATGTAATAGGAAAATGTATGTGTAAAAATCAAATTTCGTTACGAAAAAATCTTTATTTTATTTTGAAATATATTTAATATTTTCTTTCTTATTACAGATTATTATTAATAATCCTAACACATACATTTGTATTCATTACACTGAAATAACCATTGGAAAAGAATTTCCTTCTTTACTAAGGTAATGCACTAGAATAAATTTGCGATCTTGTCTTTCCTAGAACAAAGTGTAAACAAACGCGTGAAAAATCGAATGTAAACAAATCAACACTGTCCTCAAAAATACATAGTAAGTCAGTCGTTTCTTGACCATGGCAGAGGATAATCGCATTTTTGAATCATTCTAAAGTATCCTTTGTTTTTTGAAAAGTTAATCTTGATCTAAAGCGCGATTTTTTTAATTTGAGTGTTGTCTTATCCACTTAAAATAAAATAAAATGGAGTCTCAAAATTCTACTCAAATTGGGAGAAAAATGTCGAGAAATCCCGACTCTTGGAAATGCAACATCGCGAAAAAATGTAAAGATGAGGTAAATATAAGAATATTTTTTTAAAGACAGGCTTAATAATGAAACTTCTGATTGAGAAAAAAATTCGACTTCACGTCTTTTAAGATATATATTCTTAAAAACTTTATTTTTCAATGCGAAAAAAATTAGTTATAAATTCAAGAAAAATGTCCTCTTCTATAGGGAAAAGAAAATATTTCGAGGTCAACTGTGAAGATTATTAAAGCCGAAAAGTTTGTAGCTGTAAAATCCTGCTGTAACAAAGAGTGTTGGAAAACTATTAAAGTATCAGCTTTTTATTCATACCTTTTTCTATTGCGTGTTCCTTTAAGCTTTTCGTTTTTACGTTGTGAATTTAAAGTTATATAAAATGAGAAAGCTTTTAACTACAAATTGATAGCGCAAATATTAACCTATTTATCTGAATTTTTAATATGATACTCCCAAATGTATAAAGAATGAGCCGGCATTGATGCGATGTAAATTGATTTTTCCCTTGATCAACGTGTTTAGTGAGCATCCCCTCTCCTGCGTCTACTGGACTGAGACGGACCGAGCGTAGAGGCAGTTCTGCAATCCAGTGCCTCAATTAACAAAAATGGTTCTCCCCAAAAAGATTTACACTTTCGTTAAGAATCACTTTTTGATAGGACGCGTGCTTATTGTTTTATTGGTGGAAAATAACATTAAAATTAAATAAAATAAAAAATAAAGGGGGAGGGTCGGTAAGGCCGGTTTTGGGTCTAATTTATTTTTGGACCAAAAAATCTGAAAACCCACCAACTGTATTTTCGAGAGATTTGACACCCTTAAACATGTATTCTGAGGTTAGCACGGGTTTACTATGGTTTTCGGGGTCGCCGAATACAAATCTGGCGTCCTTTGACTTTTATCGCGTCAGGTTCAAGGTCATTGGAAGATCAAATCGAGAGAAAACGGTAAAAAAATACAAAAAAATACGTGATAGGTTTTTGGAATCGCTAATTACGAATCTGGCATCCGTTGAACTCTATCGCTTCAGGTTCAAGGTCATTTGAAGGTCATTTGAAGGTCAAATCGAGAAAAACGGTAAAAAAATTAAAAAAAAATATGTTATAGGTTTTTGGGGTCGCTGATTACGAATCTGGTGTCTGCTGACCTTTATCGCGTCAGGTTCAAGGTCATGGTAAGGTCAAATCGAGAGAAAACGCTGAAAAAATATGTTATCGATTTGATTTTCAAATGACCTTGTACCTGACGCGATAAAGTCAGTGGACACCAGGTTCATAATCAGCGACCCCAAAAACCTATAACATATTTAAAAAATTTTTTTTACCGTTTTTCTCGATTTGACCTTCAAATGACCTTCAACTGACCTTGAACCTTAAGTGATAGAGTTCAACGGTTGCCAGATTCGTCATTAGCGACTCCAAAAACCTATAACGTATTTTTTTGGATTTTTTTTACCGTTTTCTCTCGATTTGACCTTCCAATGACCTTGAAACTGACGCGATAAAAGTCAAAGGACGCCAGATTTGTATTCGGCGACCCCGAAAACCATAGTAAACCCTAGCTAACCTCAGAATACATGTTTAAGAGTGTCAAATCTCTCGAAAATACAGTTGGTGGGTAGTGGTGTTTCCTATATTTGTAGGGGTGGTTGGGGGGTGGAGGGTAGACCGTTTAGCGTGCAATCGACTTGGGATACTTATAAGATACTACCATGATTTTTTTCAGATTTTTTGGTCCAAAAATAAATTAGGCCAAAAACCGGCCTTATCGACCCTCCCCCTTTGTGGAAAAACGTTGAAAGTTACGAAAAAAATTTCAACAAACCCTGTTTACAAATATCTGTCGGAAATCGAGCGCGCTGCGCGAGTGTCACCGTGAGAATGTGTACCTCAAAGCCTACAGAGCTTAGAGAAACTTAATCTTTGACTACACTTAATTAAGTCTACAATTCAGAATATAAAGACGCATATAAATACTGCCATCTAAAAGAGATCTTTTTGATAAAGTTTTTTTCAAGCACTCCAAACGCAAATAATAAATATCCGAGCGCGAAGCGCCAGGTAATCCATTATTGATTGCGAAGCGCGAGATCCAACCTTCGCGCGCACTGGGCGCGTTCAAACTTGCGAGCGAAGCGAGCCGCGCGCTTCGCGCGATGAGAATATTCCCGCGAAGCAGGCAGATTCTTACTGTTCGAATAGTGAAAAATAGAATTAAGAACATTTAAAAAAAAAAGTAAATTTTTTGAAAACCCACACATGAGACGAAAAAACAAATTAAAAAACGTAAGTTGTGATGAGAATGTGCCCACGCAGCAGGGCAAAATTTCAAAATTTGAGTTTTCAATTTTTTAAGAAAACTCAAAAAGGTGCTTAAACAATCTTGTGGGACATTGAAGAAGAAACATTTCACTTCTTTTGACTTATTTTCATATCATGCGTTATTTGTCTTAAAATGTTGATTTTCGTGTGTTTTTTGAAATTTTGTAAATGCTATAACTGTGGTAAATTTTGGTTTTATAAAAAAAGTCATGATGATAAATTCTTCGTCTGTTTGAATAATAGCAATATCCGTACAGAAAATTTTTGAATTTTGATCAAAAGTGGTCTCAACAATTTTCCAAATACGCTCACTTTTTGAATTTTCATCCAAAATGGCTAGCTAACGAACTTGACCTTTATTTTAGGACACTAAAGGAGTATACTAAAGGCCAATCCAATTCAGGGGGCCTCAAAACGTGAAAATTTGACAAAAATGAGGGGGGTCAAATTTTACACAAATCTAATACCTTCTCTAGATAAGAATGTAAAAATTAATTAATTTATCATGAATAATGTTCTGTTAGTTCTTTTGATTGTTCGAATCATAAAAAATAGCATTAAGAACATTTAAAAAAAGTAAATTTTTTGAAAACCCACACATGAGACGAAAAAGAAATTAAAAACATAAGTTGTAATGAGAATGTGCCCACGCAGCAGGCTAATTTCTTATTTAATTCTTGAAAATGTCCTTTAGGAGGAATAGTGATAAAGTACATGTCTTTAAAAGTTTTTTTAAAATTCCGATAGACTACACAATTAGAGTGAATTTTTTTATTTAGAATTTTTTCTACTGATAGATATTAAAACTAAGAACTATAAAAAATCTGTTGAATTTAAAACTATTTAAAAATGTGCAAGCAGCGATAGACATTTTTTTACGTGTGGAAATTTTTGTTAGAGAAACTTTAAATGACTGAAAAAATATTCGTTTGTTGAAAATTGATCTTTTTAGTTGAAAGCTTATCTCTTTAGTTAAAAACTTTAACTATTTATTTGAAAATTCTACCCTTTCGTTAAAAATCCTTGAGAATTGATCCTTATATTTATTAATTTAATTTCACTTTCGTGTTAAAAATTTGTGTTTTCTTAAAAATTTCTTTTTTTCGACCATTTAAAAATTGCTTGAACCTATATATCCTATCAGTAGATTGAAAATTTAACTACTTATTGAAAGTTAAAATATTTTGTTAAAAATAATTTTTTCTTTGTGAATAAAAGTTAATTTCTTTACCTTAAAATTAAATTATCCAATTTTCGGTTGCAAATTGATAGTTTTTAATTGAAAATTTAACTATTAAATTTTTTGTTAAAAATTAATCTTCTTTTCTTAAATATTCATCCTTTCACGTTGGAAATACAACTACTGGTTATAAATTTAAACTATTTTGATAAAAAATGACCTATTTTAATGAAAAATAATTTTTCAAATAAAAATTTCCTTTTTTTAAATTGATCGTTTTTAGTTTATAATTCAACTATTTAGTTCAAATGTAAATTATTTTTTTGAAAATTTAAATCTCTTATAGAAAATGTGTATTAGCCACTCCAAAGTTCACCAGTATTGTTGACAATTTTTGTTTCAAGGCGGTGTTTCATTAAATATTGTAGGTTTAATAACGGACATTTAATATTATTTAATATACATTTAATATTAAAGGTTTAATAAATAATAATAAAATTTAATATTGGTCTTATAACGGAGGTGTTTCATTTAAGATTGTTTTGAGAATTCATCTTTTTCGTTTGATTGCGTCTGTTTTTGATTTCAAATTAAAGTCCCTAATTTTTTAACTTAAAAGAAAGTAAATAAAATTTTTGTTATCGTTTATGAGAAAATGTTTATGTTATATTTATTGTTAAATAAAAATAATAAATACGTGAAAAATCTAAAAACTAACATAAAGAAACATTGACGAGAATAAAATAAAATTAAGTAAGAGTTATTTTCAGAAAATAATATTTTTATTTAACAATACTACGCTCCAATTAATGAACCTAGTATTTTCTTGGTGTAATTTTTAAGAAATTAGTTTAAGTTTAGAACCTAGTTGCTTAATTCTCAACCAAAAATTGGAATTTTCAAGAAAGAAAGAAATTTACTTTTTTATTTTTAAGAAAATAGTTTAACTTTAAAACCCAGTTTTAATTGGGCAGACCGAAAGACGTCTTAAAGACATGGACGTTCACGGAACATCTTTCCCAGTAGGCAAAAAAATTAAAGATGTCCTAGAGACGTCCTTGGGACATCTCTGAGACGTCTTTTATAACAGTCTGTTTTCACATGCTAGGGATGCTTAGTAATCGTCTAATGTCAGTACTAAAGATGTTCCGAGAACGTCAATGCCTTTAGGACGTTTTGAGGTCATCTTTCGGACTTTAGACGTTTTAGAGACGTTCAATGGTCTGACATAAGACGTCCTAGGGACGTCCAAAGGACGTTCTTGGGATTTTTATAGTTTTGGTCCCACTGGGTTAGTACTAATATTATACGCGTTAAGAGCGTGCCCAGGATTTCTAAAAGACATGGTATAGAAGACGTCTTAGGTATGTTCCAAAGACATCTCTAGGACATAATTAATTTTTCTGCCCAATGGGTTGTTAAATGTTCAACCAACAAGATGAATTTTTAAACAAACGGATTAATTTTTCACTGAAAAAACTGATTTTTCACAAAATTCAAGAATTATTGACTAGAAAGTTGAATTTTCGACATAACACACGATTTTCTAAAATTTCTAAAAATAGTTTAGAAGAATTTAAAGCAAAATGTTTCAATTTGATGAGATTGAAAATTAAAAACGAACAAAAATCGGGTTAGTTCAAGAAATATTTAGTAGAACTGAAAATAATTTTGAAATATTTTAGAAAATTTAGAAGATAGTAAGGTAATTTTTTAAAATTTGGAAACTGGAATTTTTTATAATATTTTATAAAATTCTACAGAATAAAACAAGTTCTTTAAAATTTTCTAGATTCTTTTCTAATACCCTTGATATATTTAAAAATTGTCTAGATTTTCTCAAAAATCATATGAAAATTATATTTCCAAAAATTTGAAAAAAATATAAGATTACTTATTTTCTTGTTCTCAATTCTAAGAATTTAATTTTAACATTGATTTATTATAATACTTCAAAAAATAATTTTCCATTCATTTAAGTGTTGACAAAGATAAAAAAAATTCGTTAATGGTCTTTCCTTAAGAGTTACATACAAATTATAAAATATTTGAGCTTCGTTACAAAGTGTAATTGATTAAAAAATATCACATTTAAGATTTGGTCATTTCATTGCAATAGAAAAAAATATTTAAGGATTTATCATATTCTTTGTTTGTCATATATAGATATAATAATTATATTTATTGTATAGTAGCATTATATTGTAAAGCGGCAATGTAAAAAATTATCTCTTCATCACTATATGTAAAAGTATTTGAATAAACGAATTGTTAAATTCTTATAGATATTTCTATTTCTGTAATTTAAGATTGATGAAATTTAAAATTTCCGAAAACAATCAATAAATTATTAATTAATGTTTCATTGAATCGATTGCCTCATTTATAATTCTATTAATTACTCATAAATTAATAATCAATTAACTATGTTGCACAATACTAATTTTCGGGAATTATAACATTGGTCACGAGTTTAATAATTTGTTTATTTTAAAAGTCGGTCTTACAGTCGGTGAATTTTAGTTTTGGATATTTTGAAATTAGGGATTTTATTTTTTGTTAATTAAAAATGATGTTGTTATTTGAAACTTGGAAAATTTTATAATTTGATAATAATATATATTTTAGGCATTTTTGTCATTCATTTATGTATTCGTTATTTATTTTATCATTATTCATTATTATTTATTATAATTTCTGAATATCCATGTAATTTTTAAAACTTTGAATTATGTAAATTTTGCCGCTTCTTAATATATTCAAAAAAATAACACGTGAGTAAATAAGTCTCATTTACTACTTGACTCTACACTATAAAGAAAAAAATTATTTAAAAGTGTTTTTCATATTTATTTTTTAATTTTTATGCAATTTTTCTATGGTAATGCATGGTTTTGTAGAACAAAGTTACCAGTAGCGCCGCCGCATGGCCGTTTTCAACTCTCGTGACACATTTTTTGCATTGAGCAGTACAGTGGAAGCACCCTCCTGGTCAAATCATAATGAATTGAGGTTATGATATTAACAGTCCTGGAAAGTAATGCTGACTCGAAACGCGCAAGCGCAGCAGCAAGAAAAAGTAATCTTACTCAACGAGCGCAAGCGCAGCAGCTAAAAAAAGGCTTCTTATAACTGCTTTTTATCACGGTTTCCAAATTGGTGACTTCCCGCACGCAATACATGCGTCGAAAATCAAACATTTCGGGCGTGCGTTAGAAAAGTGACTTTTCTATTATAAAGATGACTTTTTAACAAAAGACGCGAATTTTCAACAAAATAAATAAATTTTGGAACAATAATTCAATTTGATGCAAAAGCCTGTTAAAGAAAACAAAAATCCAATGACCAAATTTGGACCACAACGAATAAACGAAAACCACAAATCCTATTGAAATCTGAAAAAAACATTTTTTGGACAAAAATAAAAAGCAGGAAAGGAAAATGAGAAAAATTTGTCTTGCCTTGATAAGGGTACTTATTTCGGTACGAGTACCGAAACGTTGGTAACGCAAATTTATGTTTTTTATTTTTATTTTATTGTAATTGGATGATAATAAAAATAAAAAAGACGAAAGAAAGAAAAATAGAAGCAAGGGGATGTGGTTGGCTGCTTTCTCATTTTCCTTTCCTCTTTTTTATTTTTGTCCGAAAATTTTATTTTTTTTGTTTTTTTTCAGATTACAATCGGATTTTTGGTTTTCGTTTATTTGTTGTGGTCCAAATTGGGTCGTTGGATTCTTGTTTTGTTTAACAGGATTTTGCATCAATTTGATTATTGGACGTTAAATGGGATTTTTAATTTGGATTTTGGTCTAATTTAAATTTCGTAAATTTTAATAATTCAATTTTCAACCTAAAAAGATAAATTCTCAACAAAAAACTGTAACAGGTGATATTTCAACCAAAACGATATGATTTCATTTTAAACAATTAATTTTACAACCCAAAAGACGAACTTTCAATAAATAAAGATTTTTTAGTTATAAAAAAAATTTGTTCTGCGCTCACCGAATTTCAATGAAACTAGACACGGCCATGTTTAAAGGTCAAATAAGTGATAAATCTTGTAGATATGGAGAATTTGTACGACCTAAAAAAAACCATGGTCTCTTCCCTATTTTTGGAACAGTTTGGAGTAACTGTGTAATTAAATTCACGTTAGTCTGCGAAGTGAATGCGTTTCAAAAAGTTGCCAGTTACTGTTCTCAAAAATCTTTGAAATTTTACTTTGATGGGATGGAGATCTTCATTCTCTTCCTCATCTGCATGGCTTTCATTATTTTAACCAGTAAGTGTGATATATTACACGCAATATTACCATTCAGCCAACGTCAATTCCCAATGGGCATAAAATTTGGCGACGTCTTTACGACATCGTCAGGACATCTTTAAACATCTTTACGACATCATCTGCCCATGTCGTTTCGGTGTCTTTGCGATATCGTAAAGACGTCGTCAGATCGTACGACTTATTTACGATATCGTAAAGACAGCTTAACGACATGGACATAGGATGTCGTAAAGTTGTCGTAACGATGTCGCAACGATGTCGTAAATACGTCGTCAAACTTTGTGCCCACTAGGTTATTTATGACTACGAAAGGTATAGTTAAGCTTGAACAATATGGCAGGAATACAAAATTTAGCAAAAAAATGAGACGTGTCAAAACGCAAATAGAACATTTTGAATAAAGAGCATGATTGTGTGACCATGAGAAGGCAATAATGTGAAACTTGCGAGGAAACTTGTAAATACGGAAAGATCACCTCAAACTAGAATAAATTAGAGTTACGTATACACTTAATTTATTTTACCTTACATTCTCATAAATAAATGTGATTGTGTTTCATTTTCAACTGTATTGAAACAAAAAGAAGGGCGTATTTCGAAATTTGTAAACAGTGTGCATATCTCCACTAAAATAACGTATTCCAAAATTATTGTGTCTAAATGGAAAGACAAGATTTATTTAAACAATTCATTTATTTGACCTTGCTTTTTACAACGATATATATTTAATTAGAATAGAATTAGTCAGTAACGAAAATTCCCACTCAATTAATAAACATTTTCGCTAAATGACTGCATACAAAAAGTTTGCAATTTTTGTGTTGTTTCATTAGCGAAATTGTAGAATATTACTGTGTTATTCATTTAACAGTGAGTTACTAAACAAAATAGTGAAATTTGCACTAAATCAGATTTAGAAATAATTGTTTTTACTTGTTTACAGTTTAAAAATCGGTTGTTTCACATATAATGGTGATTGAAAAATTTGTATTACATAAAATCCAATTTTTGCATTGCTTCACGAAAAAAATAAAAATTCGAAATGTTGCAAATTAAATTTAATACTTTACATACCTACATTACTTTGATTAAAAAGAATTTATTTTTCTATTTTCGTAAAAATTGTCTTTATTTCCTCTGTGTTTAGACAATTTTTGGGCTATGAAGCTTCTTATTGGTACACCTAAAAAAATCTGGCGACTGCGCAAATGTGCAGTAATTTTGTGATTCTGAATTTTTCTTTGTCAAAAGAGGTTCTCTCCCCATTGGGCACAAAATCTAGCGACGTCTTTACGACATCGTTACGACATCTTTACGGCAACTTTATGACATCCTATGTCCATGTCGTTAAGGTGTCTTTACGATATCGTAAATAAGTCGTACGATCTGACGATGTCTTTACGGTATCGCAAAGACACTGGAACGACACGGACATAGGATGTCGTAAATTTGTCGTAAACATGTCGTAAAGATGTCGTAAAGACGTCACCAAATTTTGTGCCTACTGGGTCACAAGTTTCAGCACAAGTTTGTTTAAGTTAATTCCCAGTGGGGACAAAACTCTGAAAATCTCAAGAACGTCCTCAGGACATCTTTATATAATCCTTAATTATCCTGAATTATTGTGCCCACTGGGTTACATATAGTAGTAAGTTAAGTAAATTAATTGAATAAAGTATATTAAATAAAAAATAATTAATTGAAACTTAAATGTTTAAGTTTACTTAAATTTTCATAAATGAAAAATAGCTTTTTATAAAAATTATAAATAGCAGTGTATATGTTCAGCAGGCCAACAAAGTAAGCATGTCCTAGAGACGGCTTCGAGACAATTCCAAGACGTCTTTTAGAACATGTATTTTGGACATCCTAGGGATGCTCTTAAGACATCTAATGTCAGTACGAAAGATGTCCTTGAGAACGTCTATGTCTTTAAGGCGTCCTTAGGACATCTGCAGGAGATTGGAGGTCTAAGAGACGTTGATTGGGCTGACATAGGACGTCCTAGGAACGTCCCAGGGACGTTCTTGGAATTTTAATTGTTTTTTGCCCACTGAGAGGGGAGCAGGGCGAGAGCTTTTTTTAAACTTCTCGCCAAATGTTTTTGCGTAGGAATAGTTGCGGGTGTTGTTCCAGATTTTTAGGAAAATTAATATCTTCCACAATTTTAACTACCGAATATTTAAAAACCACCGCCAAATAACTATCACATGACAAGAAAAATATTTAAAAACGAATTTTTTTAACTTTAAGGCCATGTAACGAGTGGATCACGTGAGCAGATTCCTACTTTACCGACATTTTTTTTATTTCCTAACTTATTTTCACACGAAGCTCCACATCGAGTTGAAAATTTGGGATAATAAACCTGAAGCAGTAAGAAAGGTAGGCCTAGTCTTATGACCAGACCCACCATTTGTAAAAAAGCGATAACTGTTTGAATTTCGTTTTCTTAACGATAAATATTAGTTTCCAAACAATTCCAAACGGTTTTCAAACAATTCCATGTAAAAGAGAGAAACAGATTTTTTTTAATTAGGCGCTATCTTCATGGATGTCTTCCCAGTAGGCACAAAATTTGGCGACGTCTTTACGACATCGTTACGACATCTTTACGGCAACTTAACGTTATCCTATGCCCACGTCGTTTCGCTGTCTTTATGATATCATAAATAAGTCGCATGATCTGACGATGTCTTTACGACATCGTAAAGACAGCGAAACGACAGTGTCGTAAAGTTGTCGTAAAGTTGTCGTAACGATGTCGTAAAGACGTCACCAAATTGTGTGCCCACTCGGTTTACGGTTACGAAACGCGTTAACTCTTACATGCACAATAAATTATTCTTCTATTTGATCATTGCAAAAAATAAAAAATACGTGCTACTTTGACCCATTTTTCGGCACTTACTATCATATATTTTCGACTGTGCGAAAAATGCATAATTTTTGTTTTTTCTTAATAAACTAGATGGAATGCGAGGGGAAAGCAGCCGTTCTATAATTCCTGAGGGCGACAACAGCCATCTGTCAGATAAAGCTTTTCGACTGTCTGAAAACAGCCACATTTCTATATTGATTAACGAAGCTAAATTTATTGAGCATGGAAAAATATTCCGTTCTAGTCAAGGACGTCAAAATTGGCCTTCACATGACAGTCCGCGCGTTTATATATACAATAGTATTCCCGTAAACGAGGTTTTTAGAGCTTATCTACAGCGTTTCGATGATCTCAAATTTGATAAAACTCAAAAATCCCACTGTTACGTAATAGAGGGTCAAAATGCTTATTATGCGAGACTTTATGATACTGCAGAAGAGTTGGGAGAGAACCGAAATAGTTTTACTATTGTCCAAATAACTGCTCAAAATCCAAATTCTGGAAATCGATTTCAGATGTTTTATGGGATTTTACAACTTTGTCCCAAAAAACATTCTGTCCCTGACTGGGCTCATCGCATTCCATACGAGTAGGTATTGTTATCCATTTGATGTAACGTGCACATCCTAACAATAATGTTAATATCTCTAATGTCAAATAAAAACAATGCGCTTCGCAAGTATTTTACTTTATTTTATTTCAATCTCCCCCATGCCAAACAATTATTTTACGAAGTCATTTCGATTGAAAACTGGAAGAAAAATTGAATCTTTAAAAAAAAAAAAATCACTTTAAAACAAATAGTTAAATTTTCGACCGAATAAGGGATGCGTTTTCAGAAAACAGTTGAATTTTCAATTAAAAAGATGAAGCTTTAATCAAGAAGATTTTTTTTCTACTAAAAAAGATGCATTCTCGACAAAAAACATAAGTTTGTAATTAAACAACTAAATATTCAAGAATAAAGATTAATTTTCTATAAAAAAAGAAGAAAAGTTTCATCAAATTACCTACATTTTTAACGACGTCGTTGAATTTTTGAACTAGAAAGGGGCGATTATTAACCACAAATGGAATAGTCGAATTTTTATTAAGAAAAAAATAATTTTGAATAAAAAAGCTGATTTTGCAAATGGGAAGATAATTTTTATACTATAAAAGTCCTATTTTCAACAAAAACATATTGTTTTAATCAAATAATTTATTTTTCAACCAAGAAGATTTATTTTCAACCAAAAAATATGAATTTTCAGCAAATGACATAATTTTTCAAAGTAATACTAATTAATTTTTGAAATTATAGAAGATCAACTATTAACCAGAAATGGAATAGTTAAATTTCCATCTGAAAAATCTAATTCCTAATTCAAAAAATGAATTTTCAATAAAGCTTTGAATTTCTCAGAGAAACTGATGAACTATTTACGCAAATGATGCCGAGTACTTTAATTTCCAACACCGAATTACTAAATTTAAGAAAATAAATGTTTAGAAATAAAAAGTTATTATTATGGACGTAGTTCAATTTTGAACCGAAGAGATGAATTTTACAATAAAATTATTAATCATCCAAACTAAGTAGATTTTTAAGAAACAAGTTTAATGGAAAAATGAATTTTAAATTTTTATTCAAGAAACCTATTAATTTGGTAAAATATTGATAATTTTTTAGAGGTGCAACTTAAAAAGACAGAAGAAACGACTTGATATATATTTTCAAAAGTGAGAAAAAAGGTCTCTTGCCTCCTTTTTTCTCACGTTTGAAAAAGTTCAATTTTTTTAAAAACAAGATTTTCAAAAAATCACTAGACTGATTTTTTTGGTATTCTTTATTTATTTATTAAAAATGTCCTTTAGGAAGAATAGTGATTAAGCATATGTGTATTAAATAAATTCTTTCGGAACAAAATTTATTGATAAAATTTAACGTTTGTTTAAAATGTAATTGGTTTACTATTTATTAAAATTTTTTTTCAAACAAAAATAATTTTTAAAATTCATCCTACTGTAAACAAAATTTTTATAAGCATTAGAAATTTTTTTATACTTTCTGTTGTGTTTAAAAAAAAATGAAAAAAAATCCGATAAGCTAACAAATTAAAGCACATTTTTTATTTTCATTTTTTTCTAGTGAAAGATATTAAATGTAAGAATTATACAAAATCTTTTAAACTGAGAACTTTTTGAATATTGTGTAAACAGCGAAAGAAATTTTTTTACATTAGGAAATTTCTATGTTAGGCTTTCTCCTGACTATTATATTTCTGGTTGAAAATTTATTATTATGTGTAAAATTCCATAATTTTTTCTACTAAGGTCTTATTTTTTGTTTAAAAATTCAACTGTTCTGTTAAGAATTTATATTTCTGGGTTAAAAATTGAAGTATTTTATGCAAAAAATTGATATTTTTTAGTTCTGATCTCGTGTTTTTGAAAGAAAACTAACCTTCTTGGTTTGAAATTTCCTTTTTATTCGGTTAAACAATGCAAATTTGTATTAAAAAATTAACCTTGTTCTTAGAAATTCAAATGTTTAGGTTCCAAATCCAACTTTCTTGCAGAAAATTCGTCATTGGCTTGAAAATTCTGACAATTTTATTAAAAAATTTTTCCCCGACTAAAAAAATACTTGTTTCTTGAAAATTCATCTTTTTAGTTGAAAGTTTATGCTTTCGGTTAATAACTTTGACTGTTTGTTTGAAAATTAATTCTGTCGTTAAAATTTCTAATAATTTGTTAAAAATTCAAATATTTCCTTACAAAATTAACTGTTTACTTAAAAAATTTAATTATTCAATTGAAAAATTCTATGGTTTTAGCACAATCTTTTTTGGTCAATTGCGCCTGTTTTTTCAATTTCAAATTAAAGCTCCTGATTTTTCACCTTTTTAAAACAGAGTTAGAGGTTGTTACAAAATTTATTTATTTTGTTCTTATTCTTCGATCAAAAGTTCAACTATTTTTGTGAAAATTAATTTGTTTTGTCAAAAATATTTGATTAGAAATTTATAATTTATAAGTTGAGTAATGAACTTTTTTGTTAATAATTCCTTTTTTTAAATTTAGCTCATCGAAAATTCTATTCTTTTTGTGAAAAAGATATTTCGTAAAATGAAATCTAACTATTTTCTTTTTTGGATAAAAAACTGATTTATTATGCACAAAATTCATTTTTTTTTGTTGTTTATAAGAAAATTCTAATGTTATATTTATTGTTAAATAAAAATACTAAATACGTGCAAAATTTAAAAAATGACGTCAGGTTCAAGGTCATTTGAAAGTCAAATCGATAAAAAACGCTAAAAAAATAAAAAAAATATGTTATAGGTTTTCGCGGTCGTTGATTACGAATCTGCCATCCATTGACCTCTGTCGCATCAGGATCAATGTTTTCTCTCGATTTGACCTTCCCATGACCTTGAACCTGACGCGTTAAAGGTCAGCGGACACCAGGTTCGTAATCAGCGACCCCAAAAACCTATAACATATTTAAAAAAAAATTTTTTTACCGGTTTTTCTCGATTTGACCTTCAAATGACCTTCAAATGACCTTGAACCTGAAGCGCTAGAGTTCAACGGATGCCAGATTCGTAATTAGCGACTCCAAAAACCTATAACGTATTTTTTTGGATTTTTTTACCGTTTTCTCTCGATTTCACCTTCCAATGACCTTGAACCTGACGCGATAAAAGTCAAAGGACGCCAGATTTGTATTGGGCGACCCCGAAAACCATAGAAAACCCGAGCTAACCTCAGAATACATGTTTAGGAGTGTCAAATCTCTCGAAAATACAGTTGGTGGGTAGTGGTGTTTCCTATATTTGTAGGGGGTGGGGGTGGCTGGGGGGTGGAGGATAGTCCGTTTAGCGTTCAATCGACTCGGGATACTTATAAGATACTACCATGATTTTTTCAGTTTTTTTGGTCGAAAAATAAATTATGCCAAATACCGGCCTTACCGACCCTCCCCCTTTGTAAGTTAAAAATGTCCATTTTCAGCCAAAATGTTTTAAATTTCATTAAAAAAAAGAAGATAAATTTTTAATTTTAAATTGAACAGAAATACATTTTCTCATGAAAAAAATCGTTATGCTAAAAAAGCAGGAAAAAAGTTTACATTAAAAAAAAAGACTTTTAAACTATCTTACTTTTCGGATCATTAGATATAAAAATAACAATTGAAAAAATAGGGAAAAAATCAATTTTCTACTAAAAATATAATAGTTCAATTTTCCCTCAAAAATCTAATTCTTCACAATAAAACGTATTTTTAGAAAAACAGTTGAAATTTCTACTGGAATAGTTAAATTTTTAGATAAAAATATTGAATTTCAACAAAGTTGTTACATTTTCAAATAGAGATGAATTTTCAATTAAAATGATACATTTTCAATTAAAAAAATAATTTTTAATTAGCAGATTTAACTTTTAACCAATTAGTTGAATTTTTAAATAAGTCAATGAATTCGTAACCTAATAAACCCAGTGAGCACAAAACCATGAAGATCCCAAGAATATCCTTGGGGCGTTCCTAGGACGTACTATGTCAGCCCAATCACAATCTCTAAGACGTCTAATGTCCTGAAAACGTCCTAAAGACGTCTGAAGGTCTCAAACAAACAACCTTCGCATTTTACTCAATTTCCAATAAAAGACAAATTTCTGTAATTAGATCCTGGTTAGTGAATAAGTGTACATATTCAAAAATATTTATTAGTTTTTAGTCATTAGTATCTTCAAAAATAAGCTATCAATTCTCTAAAAGTGGATCCATCTCGCCTGCATGGCTTTTACTATTTTAAACATTAAGTGTAATATAATATTATAAGATTAGCGTTTTTAATTGGTTATTATTTCAAAGTTAGTATGTGACAAATAATTTGTTCTATACAAATTATTGATAAAAGTTTATAGTTATTATTATTAAAACATTAAGCTACTTTCCTTTCGGGGCATGCGTGACTCACTCGGTGGGGAAGGGAGTAATGCGAGGAAGGTATAAAATTTTTTAGATTGATCAAAAGTTCTCGTGTTATTTATGTAAAGAAAACGTTCCCAACACTGCTTTGAACCAGACTGCTGATCAATCTCTCTAGCAATCATCCCAAATAAAGATCTTTAGAAATTCGTTGTGTGAGTTTCCCCACTTGGGTCCATTAGTGTCCATGGTCTTTTATTTCAAGTGCCATTCACTCTTCTGACTCTCTTTTTATGAGCTATTTGTTGCATAACTTTTCTGTCCTGACATACTTCTCTAGCTTCTTTTATGTCCATGCACTTTTTCATGTAGGCTCTCGTGTTTCTGTGGCTTCTTATGACTCTTCTAAGCAGGTTCTCATTTACACATTCTAACCATTCTTTCCGCGATCTGCCTCTGGGCATAAGGTTGATAAGGGGCCCTGCTCTACCAGTAACCTTCTTACCTTATCTAATACCTTATCTAACTCCTTTGATAATATCGAAACGGGCACTCATCTCGAAACATAAATTTATCAATTCACACAGTCTCTGTGGTATGTACTCGCCACCGTGTTTAAGCATTTCAACGTTAATACAGTCTTTATCTTTACTTTTCTTAATTAATCATTTGAGTATCCTCTTTTTGTATCTGTAATCATTTATACGTTTATTTTTTTCCTCGTTGCGCAGACCTGCGATGTTCAAAGTTCTCCTGTACTACACACTTCAATCGAACATCTAACACTGCTGTCCCGAAACTTTGTCCATGCGCCCTTTAAATCTTTGTTTTTTATAAGATCCTCTTATGTTGCCCTACCTATGATTTCGATTATCTTATTTTGGAAATCTATTCGCACATCCGGTTTCTGTAGGTTCTCAATTTTGATTCGCGTTTTTTTTTTTGATTTTCTTGGTTCTCTTTTTTCTCCATCTCCGACTTAATTTAATTTTTGAGATCAAAAGGTAATGATTAGTATTGCATTCAGCACTCCTCATTACCCTTGCGTGTTTCACCATATCTCTCAGTCGTTCATCTGCACCAAAAAAGTTATTATACCGTGGCTATTTTCTTTGGAACAGGTGAGTATGTAGATCATTTTTTGCCTAGATCAAGTATTTCTAACGAACAGATCCCTTTCTAAGAATAAGCCAACTAATTTATCTCTGTTACAATTTGTTCTTGGATCCCCAAAATTACTTAGTACTCTTTCTGTATCCTGATGTTTGATGCCTACCCATCCATTCATATTTCCTAGCCGAATTATTGTTTCACCACGATCGCATATAATTATTGTGTCATTTAAAGTGTCAGAGTGTCTTTCACTTCTCGGGTACCACTATCAACTGGCGCGTAATATGCTATGATAAACAATCTTCACATTCCTACTTTCATTATAGCCCACAGCAGTCTGGGGGATATGAAATCGTGATCTCCGAGATGCTACTTCACTCTTTTATTCAAAATCATACCTACTCCTTGACTACCACGTCATTTACTACCTACTCCTGACCATATTTCGAAACTTGTCCACGTTAAGTAGGAATTCGTCATATGGTGGAGATTATAGATGTAACGTCCTTACCACCAAACTTCAGTTAATAAGGGAGAGTGAGAAAGGGGGAGGGTGCCAGAACTGGAACTTAGAGAGTCGTCTTAGGTTTATGTTTTTCTGCTAAGAAGGTCACCAGCCTATTTTTCATCACAAAATTATAATAATTTGATAGAAAATACTCATCTTTTAAGAAGGTTTCCGGGTTTTCTATTATCTGCGTAAAAAGATACAATTTTAAGAGGAACAATGATTCAAAATTTGGTATTTTCTATTTTTTCCCCATTATCGGGTTACACGACCGGCACCTAAGTTACCAAATTTGCCAGCAGTAGGAGGATTAACGGAAGGGAATACAGCTAACCATTTATCGAAAGAATAAACATTTGTAGGCTTTGTAGAAAACATGGACTCAAGTAAGTTCTGACAAGCCGGGAAGTCAGCTTAAGTATGACACAAACTCTCATCATCGAGATAACAAAGCCTGAATATATCTTCCATATTAAAAACGTACTTTGCAAGGTTAATTAGAATTCGGCATACATTCATATTTAATATTCGGATCTCTGCAAAGATTCTTTTATAAAACAGAGGCATTCGCCGAAGTAAATATGATTGTGTGCTGGATTGCATTGCCAAATGCGAAAAAATGAATAAGCTTTTAGACACGGTGAGACGCTCGATATCAAGATTCTGAAGAGGACTTATATTTCCCAATAACTCTCTTTCGGTCAAAGCTGCAGTTTAATGTTAGGTTCTCTCATCCATCCATCAAACCACCTGCGTCGAAAAAACGCGGTTCTGAGAAAACCAATTAATGTTCTGTTGTAGGCATCTTTTACTCTCAATGACTCAGTTTATCGAAACACAATCTTGGATAACGTGAATCATTCATTGTAAAAATTCTAATTAACCAAGATAAAATACTTTCTAAGCCCCTAGAATTGGACAACTGATCCTCATACATAACGATTTGCAAATAAGGGATTGAAATTTAATTTATGTACAATACGGAATTAATATTCTCTAAATAATCGTTAAAGATGTCTAAGGGGGAATATAAACTAGACCGAGTATTAAGCAGTCCAAGACAGATTTGACTTTTTAGGAAAATGTAGTTGCTTGATATCGAGATTTCCTAAATTGTGTGGGATCTGATATTGTTTTTAATGAGCAGAATGTCTCTGGTCTGTCAGGACAATTAATTTTAATAGCGGGGATGAAATATTTTGGAAATATGTGGATCAAAAGATGCCAATTTTCTTGTTCTACAGCCAAGTCTCGCATACGCAGAGGATATCAAGTCTAGATTCCTGAAGAGTAGATTGAATCTCGGAGTGACTGCATTTGGGGTAGTTTTTGGTATATTATAAATCAAGAAGCTGTCTAACGTTGATTGATAAAAGTTGTTTAGGATTCAGTTTGAGAGGTAGATCTTTAATTCTAGTTATCCCTTAGGAGGTCGTCTTTGAGAGTGTTTTCGTCTTGGACAGATTTGACTCAAACTTCTTTGTGGATTTTTTGCCTTCGTTGTTTGCCCCTGCCAGCTGCTCACCCTGATGCGCATGTATCAGCTAATCCATCAGCTCTACTTGCTTCCAGATTTGCCTCCTTTTCAAGGTGACCTGGTAGCCTATATAAAGGAGCTTGCGGGCCTTTTAATTCAGGGCTCTTCTTTATTCTCTCTCCTGCTCCAAGCGTTTATCAGCGACGTGAAGGTTTTGCTTACTAAACTGAATGACTTGGCTAAAGGCAAGCTTGACCCATCTAGAAGCGATAAATTTACTGATGATGGGGCGGTTGCCTTTAATTTTACCGAGTCAACAGATATAGATGAATCGTCCTCGGCCAAGAAAGGTAGAGAAAGAAATGTACAATTTTTGAGATTAGGGATAGGAAAAGATAGCGTTTGTGCGATGCAAAGTGACCAATCGAGAGAGATGCAATAGTTCATTCTTTTTCTATCCCCTAATTTCATTCTTTTTGATCTTACTGTTTTCAGCAGAGAAACACAAGCGTGTAATATTGAAGGAACATGGTATGATCAAAAATTATATTTTCACTGATACATAGAACTATAAATAGTTTAAAATAAAATAAAGCAAGAGTGATTTGCAGACAATGATATTTCTATTTGAAAATACCGCTGTTCCGTTCAGGAAATTTTATGAAACCAATTTGTTAATACGAAAGTGCCTTGCTATGCTTTTCATTGGAAAGCAAAAAAGTACATAATATTAATATTAACGTTTTTGGTTACATCTGAAAGTTATGTGGTTTGATTTTCATAAACCAGCTGGCTGTTCAAGCCCAGACAGGGAATGCATGGTCTATAGGATAAAATTTCAGAAACCCGCGGAAAATGTCAAGACGATTATTTCGGCTTCGTGGATTTGGAAGGCGTATTTGGACCAGAAATTCATTTTGAAAATCCGGCAAAGGTTTATGTGTTAGAGTTGCATGATAAAGATATCGCCCCTCTCTTATGAAACAGTGGGATTCTTTATTTTTATTAAATGAGATACTGATGAGGGGTTCGATAGTTGCAAAGTAATTATCGTGATCTGCTTGCCCAGGAGGTTGTGTTATAAAGACGCTTTCTGACACATCAGGGTCGGTTGCATGCTCCAGCCAGTTTGGTCTATATCTAGCGACACGCAGTTTTCCTCGTAGAACATGTTGGGAACCTTGAATCATTACAGAAATGTGGCTGTTTGAAGAAAAAGTAATGGGTACGGCTGCTGAAAGAAAAGAAATTTCTTAATTTTTTCTAAACTGGAGAAGTTTACGGAAAGAGTAATTATTTTTAACCCTTAAGTGCTAGAACCTCGAAATTTTCCTTACAACCTGGAATGGGTCCAACAGACCCGAGAAAACTTCAAACTGAAATATCCTCGGTTTAAATAGATTTTGCTCCATGATTTTTTTATGTTTTACCATAGAGTCTAACGAAAATGAATAATGTAAAAATGGATATGAAAATTTATTGCGTATTATAAATATTTTGCAACAAATGAGAAAACTTTTTGGAAACAAAAACACTTTGCAGAAAAAAACGTCCGGATCCCTGTGACCTGTGCTAGTACTTGAGAGTTAATAGTAGTTATAAAAGGAAGTATAATATTAAGTTATTATTCATCAGGAATTTTTGTTTTGGTTAAAAATTCTGCTATTTAGTTGAAAATTTAATTATTTCGTTGAAACTGCAACTATTTTGTTTAAAATTCGTTTCATTATGTTTGAAAATTAATTCTTTAAAAGCTAAGATTAAAATTATTATATTTGTAATTAAATATTATATTATATTGTCATATATTATATTGTGTATTCAGCTTTTTTGTTAAAAATTCATCAAAAATTCATGTAGACCCTGTTAAATGTAAAGTTATTAAGTGAATTAAAATTATTATTTAAATAACGAATAGTATAATAAAATGTAATTTAAAAAATTGATTTTTTAAATTGAGAATGTAATTATTCCAATTTGTGTTAAAGCTTGGCTATTTTAGTTAAAAACTCAACTCTTGGGTTAAAAATTTAACGATTTTAGTAGAAAATCAATCTATTTGATGAGGTGGAAAATTCAACTGTTATGTAAAAATGTCCTGCATTTTCTGAAAACTCCTCCTTATCAACAGAAAATTATTCTCCGTAAAACTCTAAAAAATTAAAAACCCTTTAAAATCTCAAAACAAGTTTTATTTTAAATAAAAAACAGTTGAATTTAACAAAAAAAGATGAATTTTTATCAAAAGTTTTTATTTTTTAATAATATAATTTTCTTTAAAAAAAACGACTTTTTAACCAAAAACATCAATATAAATAGATGAATGTTTAACAAACGTATTGAATCATAAAACAGATAGTGAATTTCTTACGTGAAAAACATTGATTTCTACAAGCTGTGTAGTTAAATCTCTAACCAAAGAGATGCATTTTGAACGAAACTAATGCATCACCAAAAAAAAAATCCGACATTTTTTTCCAAAAAATTTTTATTTTAAACTTAAAATATGAATTATCCTACAAGAATGTCAATGTTTTTTCCATAAAACCGAATTTTGGACAAAATAAATAATTTACTATCAATTTAGAAAGTAAAATTTTTAACCAAAAACTAGGCGAATTTAGAATTAAAAAACTTCTCGGATGAGGTTGTACAAAAACTAATTTTAAATCAATATCAGAACTGCTAAGAATACAGCTTGATATTCAAACAAAATATTTTCAACTGAACTTGAAAATCTTCTATGAAAATAATTAATTTTCAAGAAGCTATTTGGAAGTTCAACCTAGTAGCTGAATCTTAAATTAAAAAATCTGAGCAACTTTTGTTTATTAACTTTTTCAACGTCTATCCAAAATAGGTGGATAATGAACTCAACCTTAAATTTCGGACACTAAAAAGTACGACCGAGCAATCCAATAGATTATATTTTTCTAAATTATCGTATTCACAAAAAGAAATAAAGACATACACATTCGTGAAAAAAAGTTTTGTGGACTCAGAGGGTTTTAATGTGGACATTTGATAAAAGCAGGGGGGGGGGGAGTTAAGCTTCACAGTAGGCAAAAAAATGAAAGATGCCCTAGAGACGTCTAAGGGACATCCTTAAGACCTCTTTTGGAACATGCCTTTCGGACATCCTAGGGATAATATGCCCTGAAGACATTCTGAAGGAATAGGAGGTCCACGCGACATCTTACGTACTGCCATTAGACTTGTTAAGAGCATCCCTAGGATTTCCAAAAGAAACGTTCCGAAAGAAGTCTTAGAGATGCCGCAATGTCCTCTCTAGGAAATCCTTACCCAGTGGCAAAAAAATTAAGAATGTCCTAGAGACGTCTTTGGAACATTAATAAGACGTCTTTTGAACATGTCTTTTGGATATCCTATAGATGCTCTTGAGACGTCTAATTTCAGTAAGAGATATGTCTTTAGAACGTCCATATTTTTAAGACGTCTTCAGGTCATCTTTAGAACATTAAACGTCTCAGAGACGTTCATTGAGTTAGCATAGGACGTCCCAGGAACGTTTCAAGGACTTTCTTGCGATTTCAATAGTTTTGTGCCCACTGCCTAATTTTTATTCTACTGGGTGTCTAGAGTTATTACGAAAGATGCCTCGGGAACCTTCTTTGTTTTAGGACGTCTTTAGGACATGTTTAGGACATTAGACGTATTAGAGACGTTGATTGGTCTGAAATAGGGCGTCGTAAGAATGACCCGAGGACGTTTTATAGATAATCATGGTTTCGTGCCCACTGGGTTAACACAAATCTAATACCTTCTCTGACGAGAATGGAAAAAGATTAGTTTTCAGCGGAAAATGGAATAGTTAGCTTTTCAGTTCAAAACGTAATTTACAAAAAAAGAAAAGAATTTTCTACCAAAGCTTAGTCAAATTTTTAACAGAATACATGAATTTTAAACTAACTAAGTGGGTTTGTTGAATCTGTAAATCGTTCGGCAGCAATTTGTTGTTGAGGAGGAACCACAGGAAGCAAATGTTGTTGTCCAGACCCCTGGGCAAACGAAGGCATTCGAGTAGCCAAACCAAGTGAAAGTTTTTTAAATTTTTTATTCAACCCCAGATTATCATCATGTTGAACCGTTCTCTTTCCCTTTCCTTTTCCTGGATCTTCTGATGATTCTGCAAAAGGATTTCTAATATATACAAAATTCATCATATCTGATCGAAACGATCGATTGGAAATAATAGACTATTATTAAAATAAAATTGTAATTAGTATGCAGAATTCCCGAAAATAATACTAAGAATCCAACGAGCAAATTTTTACAACCAACATAAAGTGTTCCTATTGCAATTTGAAAAAAGAAAAATTTTCCTAGAAACGAAAAGAAAAATTCTTTTTTTTGAACAAAAAAAGGAAAATTGAGAAGGCAAACAAACAAATCCCCTTACTTATAATTTTATTTCCTTCATCTTTTTGGTTTTTAAAATTATCAAATCACATTAAAAAAATATTAAAAGAAAATAATCACTGATATTTCGGCACTCATACAGCACCCTCATCAAAGCAATAAAAAATATATATTATTTTTAAAATTTCAGCAGCAGGTACGGCAACTGCTTTTGCAGCTGTTTTTGCTTGCTTAAATAATTTTTTGGTTTTAGTAATTTTTGTTTGCCTTGATAAGAGTGCTGTATGAATGCCGAAATGTTGATTATTTTTTACAAATTCTTTTTTATTGTTATTTGTTATTGAAGTGCAATAGGAAAATTTTATAGTGGTTTTCCAAATTTGATTGTTTATAAAATTATAATGATTATCTTAACTTGTAATTAAAATCATATTTGTGAATGAAATAGAATTGTGAAACAATATTTTGTTCATTTGAATGTTCAAAACTTCAAGCATATTAATCTACAAGTTTTATGTGAACTGCTATCTGTTTGCGGTGGGGAGATTTTTTTTTGTATAATACAACTTCCGCATCGGGAAAGAAAAATTCTGCAAAAAAAATGTTGGTAGTTTGTAGAAAATCATCTGTATTGATTTCTTCAAATTTTGAAAACACGAAAAGAATATATCAGGGAAATCGCAAAATTTTATATGTTTTACACTATTTTTTTAAGTTTCTTTTTATTTAAATAATGCATCCAATGTTTCTAAATCTGAGGTAGTTAAGATTTTACTTATTTATGTAATAACTGATTATACGATGAATGAATCTTCTTGTTTCAGTACACATACTATAGTTAAAAATTATGTACAATTGCGTTCTTTTGTACGAAAGTAAGGTTGAATAAATTGAATCTGCAAATAATTTTAATCTCTCCATTTTGACGTACCCTTCCTGTTTTGAGAAGCTTCACAAGATTGCCTTCTTATTGTTTGAATAAACTGGAAAATTCTACACAATCACCTTCTTTTAACAAACTTTACTATTAACGTTTCCTCCCAGTGGGCAAAAAATTAAGGATGTTCTAAAAACGTCTTTGGGGCATCCCTAAGACGTCTTTTACAACATATCTTTTGAACATCCTAGGGTAGCTCTTAAAACGTCTAATATAACTAAGAAAGATGTCCCGAGAACGTCCATATCTTTAAGACGTCTTTAGGGCATCTTTATGACATTGGACGTTTTAGAGACGTTGATTGGGCTCTCATAGGACGTCCTAGGAACGTCCCAAGAACGGTCTTGGGATTTTCATAATTTTGTGCCCACTGGGGTATTTCTGCCACATTCTTCAAATTAAAATATACCCTATATAGCCTTAAATAAAATTTTAAATTATCAGTTAGCAATAAGTAGGATTTTATTTTAGTTGGAAGAGGTCTTAACATCTTTAGGAACATCTTTATATATTTTTTAATGAGTTGATGGCAATCTTGAAATATTATTATGATCATCAATACATAAAATTTCATAATATTAGCTAGTTGACTGTTTACGAACTTTTGAAGTAGAATTGTTAATCAGTGGAAAGAGTTAGTCCAAATTAAAAAAAATGTGTCTTAGAATGTTGCTTCGGTCACGAGATTTTTTCAGTTAACGTAAATAAAAATTCGGACTCTTTAACTGGAATTGGTTACAGTCTTCATCTGCGTTCGTCAAAAAATGTGAGTTCTCTAACTTTAAAATTAAACCTACAGTAATTTTTACAAACGAAAATTGGATTTTCTCTTAATTATTGTAGAGCTACTTTCCGTTTCGGTTCTTCATTCAAAACTCATAACTGATCATGGATTGGAACCGCACTTATGTAAGGAAAAATTCAGCGAATATAATCTATTGTTTTATAAAAATCTATTCTATCTATCTATTGGTTTCTAAAAATCTACCTGCAATGTCGCCAACATTGAAAAGTGGCTAATTTTTGCGGTTTTGATTTTTTTTTCCAAGTACGCAAATTAACCGACCTTGAAGTTCGGTCAACTAAATTGGTCATCGTTTTAACATTTCGCACTTAAAATTAAACTTTTTTCCCCGCAGATTTACATTTTGGCCACAGTCTTCAAAAATAATGATGCAGTGATCTTTAGAAGATACGATTTCGCAAACTTTGAAAAGTGCGCGATTTTTTGCGGACTTCAGATTTGCGGATATTTTTCATCAATGTTGCACTTGTAATGGCTACCTATGTATTACAGAATTTTCCGCCCGGGATTACTTTTACGAAATTTCCGTACAGAACATTTTTAATGAATGATCTTATCCAAAGTGCAAAATAAATACAAAATGAATCCAGTCGGCAAAAATTTAAGGATGTCTAAGAGACGTATTCGGAACATCCCCAATATATCTTTTGAAATATGTCTTTTGGGCATCCCACGGATGCGCTCAAGACCTCTAATGTCTGTACATAGGGCGTTCTTAGGATTCAAGTATTGTGCCCACTGGGAAGGCTTGTATTTATACTAATATTGAAAAGAAAAATTCCGTAAAACAGTTGGCTGGTTTTATGAAAAATTACGAAATAATTGACGCTGCCTGAATGTTAACATTGCGTATAAAATTTTACACTTACTGTTTAAAACAATGAAACCCATGAAGGCGAGTAATATGATTATGAACTTCATGTCTTCAAGAGAGGTACAGCGATATAAAATTACAAACTTACTTTTCAAGATTTTCAATATCAGTAACTGGTAAATTTTTGGAACATATTCACCGCGTAGACTAACCACCATGTCATTACACAGCATTACCTGTTGTTTAAAAGAGAGGGGAATGACTATGTTTTTCTAATTTCGTACAATTCTTCATATCTGTAAGATTTATCACCTGTTGGATCTTCCTATATTGCCGTGTCTAGTTTCATTGAAATTCGGTAAGCACACAACAAATAGTTTTGTTTATAAAATTAGAGATTTTTTCGCGTCTCCAATTATAGTTTTATGCTTACTACCATTCATCGAAAATTTCAAGGTTTTTATTCCATCCGTTTGGAAAAAAGTTTGTCAGTGACCATACCCAGTGGGCAGGAAAACTTGAACATCTCATTAACGTCCTTGGGTTGTTCCTAGGACGTCCTATGTCGGCCCAATCAATATTTCTAAGACGTGCAATGTCCTAAAGATGTCCTAAAGACGTCTTGAAGACCTAAGAAGTTCACTGGAAATCTTTGGTACTGAAATTGTATATTTTAATAGCATTCCTAGGATTTCCAAAAGACATTTTCCGAAAGACCTCTTAGAAATGTTGCAAAAGTTAGCTTTAGGAAATCCTTAATGTTTATGCACAATGGGCATGCACTTCTTTACTAAAAACTGTAACACAAAAGGTATTTGGACTGAATGATAGTAATTGAAAAATGTAAAATAGTTGGTATTCCTCTTATTATCGAATTTAAATATACCCAGTGGGCACAAAAATTAGGGATGTCCTAAAGACGTCTTTGGGACATCCCTAAGGCGTATTTCATAACATGTTTTAGAGATCCTCTAGGGAGAGTTGAGACATGTTCCCCCTCGAATAGTCGCCTTTGTACCGGAACTTTTAGATTTTCATGGGGCGCGAAAAGTTTGAACAGTTTTATTTTTTATTAATTATTTTGTTTAGTATCTGTGTTTGAAAGTGAATATTATTTCCCCCTAACCTCAATAACTAACCCTGGCGGACGGAAGGAACCGAATGGAGTATCAAATCCTCTTAAGAATGAAATTGTTATTTGAAGATAGCGTTAACTTATTCCAATTAAGACTTATAAAAGTTTAACTAGTTCCGGTACAGCAGCGCCAATCAGATTTTGAGTATCTCGTGCCTCAACTCTCCCTTGAGGATCTCTAACATGTCCATAAGATAACATTGGACGTCTTAGAGACGTTCATTGGGCTGAAATGTTTGGCAGACCGCAGGAACCGAAAGAAGCCCCTACAAAGTACCCTTAAAGACCCCACTACGCCCCCCTTCGCTTCCTTCCTAAAAAAAACAGCCATATAAACTTTTAAATTGTTGAAATATGGGTTCTACGTAAAAAATTTTCATCAGAAACTCACGGAGTAATCGCAATACTTTTTCTTTCAGCGTTAAAAACTTAAAAAATAAAATGCCTGTCATTTACATGGGCCGAAGGCGGCTTCAAGTGCATCTTCTTTTAGTAACAGTTCATAAGCGTTCTGTCTGTAACTTTAGGAATTTTGTCTGGACGCTAGCGCCGTGCAGTGGAAACCTCAGAGAACAACGCTGCGATGCAAATGAGAGAATTTTATTTTTAAACTTCGCGTGCAACATACCACTTGCGCTATTACAGATTCGCTTGGAGTCAGCTTCAGCAAAAGTTAATGACATTTTTTTTTAATTTTTAACGCTGAGAAAAGTATTGCGATTACTCCGTGAGTTTCTAATGGAAATTTTGACTTAGAATCCGAATTTCAACAATTAAAAAGTTGATCTTCTTTTTCTTTGAGTTTTTTAAGAAGGAACCGAAGGGGACTCAGTAGGGTCTCTAAAGATACTTTGTAAAGACTTATTTCGGTTCCTTCGGTCCGCCAGGTGTTCTAGGAACGTTTCAAGGATGTGCTTGGGAATTTCATAGTTTTGTGGCCACTGGGTTGTGCATCCTCCTTATCTGGTCCGAAACAAGTCCAAAAATCTTTCCAAAATCCAAAAATCGAAAACAAATTAAATAAATATGTGTAATAATGTACATCCATATGTTCAATACAGATTAAGTGGCTGTATTGTCAACCGATACTAATAACGAAAATGACAAGACACGCAAAGCGCCAAGACCTGTAGCCCCCGAAGGTGCTAGTATAAAGGCGCGTTCACAAACATAAGGTCGGAGCGCAATTACTGGAAAAACTAAGAACTAAATAGTCCAAGTTTAAGGAGGCCGAGTTCATAAGATGATAAAGATGGTGACTTCCTGCGAGAATCTGATTGGTCTATAGTTAACTCTGATCATAACCGGTAACAATGGTGATAGGGCAGTTACCAGCGGTTGTTATACTTAATCAAAATTGACTATTCCAGGTTGTGTCAGCAACATCGACCATCCTCTGACATGATAGTGACCAGCCTTGGTTGCCATGTAGTCATTAATGGGTGTTGTGACTCATGTCTCCTGAATATAGCGCAGAGAGAATATTGCAGAGAATATTATGTGAGATGATAGGTCTATTAGTTGGTAGTAGGTTAGTTGGCAGTAGTCCAGTGCGTTCGTAACTTATGCTAAACATTTGGATGTGAGGACCTACTCCTGACTTGGGTGGTATTGTTGCTGATCTCGGATTTGACTGATGGAGGTTCGTTTGCATGGAAGCAAATGCATACCAAGAAGTAAATAATGAAGCTTTATAATTTGACAACGGATGCTCTCGGTCGAGGCAAAGATTATCTTTGGTGGAGGTTACTAACGCCCTGTGTTGTGATGGCCTTTTCCGTGAATCTAATATATACATACCCAGTGGCAAAGAAATGAAGTATGTCTTAGATACGTCTTTGGGACATCCCTAAGACGTCTTTTGGAAGATATCTTTTGGACATCCTATAAATGCTCTTAAAACATCTAATGTCAGTACGAAAGATGTCCCGAGAACGTCCATGTTTTTAAGACGTCTTTAGGACATCCTTAGGATTTTGGACGTCTTAGCGACGTTGATTGGGCTGACATAGGACGTCCTAGGGACGTATCCAGTCAAGTGATCGAGACCTGGCGGTGCCACGCCACTTCTTTGTAGCACAATAGTGTATTCAGTTAGTGATAAAAGAGGCATTTGCACAATATTCAGATTTTAATTTTAAGAAAAAATAAAATCCAGCTTTAACACAACAAAGCAACATAAAAATAAATATATGGCAATAGATGGAGTGTAAGGTGTAATATATAAAATATCCTAAACGCCTTAAACTGTTACTGGATTTCCCGGATCATTAATTAATCTCTCTCAGAGTCTCTAAATCGCAGGCACTTGCAATAAACATAACAGTAATCTAAACTCTATGGTACAATGATCGGTGAGCTATTAGTGAAGAAATTTTGTAAGTGAGTAGGTAAAAATGTCAAAGGACCCCGCACCAAATGTACAGTAAAATAGCCACCAGTGAAAAATTCAAAAATTTTTTTTTTTGTATTTTCGAACCTGCAAAGCAATAATTCGAAGGAAAAAAGTAAGAAAAATGGACAGGTTTTTTACAAACAATTGTCAAAGTTTCAATTTTTACATGTATCTTAATAGAAAAATGCTGATTTTCGTGAAAAGTTTTTTTTCTCCTAAACTAATAGTTGGATTTGGTTCAAACTTGCACATTTTTACTATCTTTCCTACCAAAACAAAAGGTTGATATCCAAGATCTAGAAAGATAAACGGTTTATGGGGTATACACCATAATATAAGGTTGTTTTCATACCTTAAACACCCAAGTATGGAAATTATCATTTCTTAGTAACTAAAGTCACTAGGTATTTTTTATTCAAATACCGGGGTATGAAATAACTTTCAGATAAGTAGAGGAAGTGTGCATGTCAAGGGGTTGTCTAATCATCCCTTATTTAGAGAAGCAGAGAAATTAAATTTTCTTAAGGAATAAATAACCAAAGATCAGGCTTATAAAATCACAGTAAAACATATGCAGGTAGCCTTATTTATCAGGATTTGCAGTACAATTTATTTTCAGGGTCATTTAATCATCCCCTAATTACTGAACCAAGGAAATTGGTATTTAAACTGGATAAAGTACCAGAGATTTTTTACTATAACCTCGTCTTTGTGTGGGAGAGAGGGAGAGAGAGAGAGACTATGCTTATAAATATGTTTATGAATAATTGGACATCTCGCGTAAAAATGTGCTTGTAACTTAATGGTATAAAGAGTGAAGAGTTTCTTGCAAGCTTGTCTTATTGCTTCCCTTGTGAACTGTTTTAATCAATAATGAATTAATAAAAAAATCTCTGGTGCTTTGTTCCGTTTAAAGTATTGATTTCCCTGGTTCAATAATTAGGGGGTGATTAGGCGACCCTGAAAATAAATTTCTATGCAAATCCTGCTAAAAAACGCTACCTGTACATATTTTAAAGTGACTTTGTTCATCAATGTTATTATAAAAAATCTCTGGTATTTTATCCCTTTTAAATTATCGATTTCCCTGAAAATAAATTCTAATTCAAATCCTGATAAAAAATGCTACCTCTATATGTTTTATAGTGATTTTGTTGATCAACGTATTGATAAAAAAATCTTTGGTACTTTAATCCGTTTAAAATATCGATTTCCTTGGTTCAATAAATAAGGGGTGATTAGGCGACCCTGAAATTAAATTCTTATGCAAATCTTGCTAAAAAAAGCTACCTGTATATATTTTAAGTGATTCTGTTCATCAATGTTATAATAAAAAATATCTGGTACTTTATCCCGTTTAAATACTGATTTCCTTGGTTAAATAATTAGGGGATGATTAAATGACCCTGAAAATAAATTCTACTGCAAATTCTGATAATTAAGGCTACCTGCATATGTTTTAATGTGATTGAATAGGCCTGATCTTTGGTGATTTATTCCTTACGAAAAGTTAATTTCTCTGCTTCTCTAAATAAGGGATGATTAAACAACCCCTTGACATGCACATGTAAAAATGTGCAAGTTTGAACCAAATCCGACTGTTAGTTTAGGAGAAAAAAAACTTTTCACGAAAATCAGCATTTTTCTATTAAAATACATGTAAAAATTGAAACTTTGACAATTGTTTGTAAAAAAACTGTCCATTTTTCTTTTTTTCTCCTTCGAATTATTTCTTTGTAAGTTCGAAAATACAAAAAAAATTTTTTTTAAAGAATTTTTCACCGAGAAACAAAGAAATAATGAGTTAAAAAAAAAAGTTGTAATTTGGGTTTAAATTTATAGATCCGCCATTTTGTAAATTTTAAAGATAAAAGTATGGTGTCGATATATTTTTTAAGCAGAGCCTAAAAATCATCATTGTACAGAACCATAAGCATCCGATGAAATATAAAGAAATCAACTGCATTTGAAGTTTTACGGAATCTTTCCCTATGTTAATTGCATGAGAAACTTTGAGAGCTTTGGGCCATGTGTTAATATTAACCGATTTCGCTTAAATTTGGTCAATATTATTTTTATGGGAATTCTAACAAAATAGGAGGGTGATTATAAAGAAATTCTGAAGAAAAAATCCACTAAGAGTAAATAAAGAACACACCACTGAACATGCTTTGATTAATCTTGACTACGTTTACACTTGTAACTATTCTCATCTCAAATTAGGCAATATATTTTGTTATTTATTATAATTTTAAGTACAGGCATTAAAGAGAAAACTAATAGGAAATTAAAAAGTCGTGTTTTATTTTAAGCTTATTTATACTACAGATGTGTGTTTGCGTTCAAAAGTTACTATGAGTGTAACGCCAGGCTGCTTCTTTTTTTAGGACTACACCACAGGGAGTAACTTGAAGTGAGAGAGATGTTAATATTTACCCTGCCATAACAAAAATGGTCAAATCATAAGCTAAAACCAAAATAATAATAAACATAAGCATAGGTAAGCAGATATGAGATGAACAAATAGGAGAGTTTTAATCCCAAATCATGCATTTAGTTGGAAAGGTTTGGGGAATCAGCTGGACAGGCAGGGAGACTTCCTGTTACGCTCTATGTAGTTTAATTTCATTTGGTGGAAACTAGGGAAAAGTTATAGCACGGAGATTTCTATCCTAGAATTCCTAAAATCGTTTACCATCAAGTTCTACCAGGAATTCGGGGTTTCCCAGCTTGAATATCCTCGTATCCATCTTGCAGGTATGGCAAAGACGCAGGGTTAAATAAGAAGTCGAAGAAAGAACTTCTGAGGAATATTTTGTGTGAATTTATTACTTATCATTTGATACTAAGTACTTTAGTATTGCAATTTAATAGTATTGACGAACAACATTTTTCTAGATAGCAAGTTCCATTTTATATTAGCGCTTACAAATCCCGAGGAACAATCCTAATACTTGGCAAGTCATCCCTGCATGCTCTGTCACTAGAAAATTGCGAATTCGGAAATTGCGAATTCGGAAATTAGTAGGCTTCCGCGAGCATTAAACAGACTTTCGCGATATCTTAAAGCTCCCTCCGTGCTCTGTCAAACCGAGTTGACGCCGATGACTTTAGAGTATTGAGAGAGCATGTAGCGAGGTTTCAAAAAAAAAAAGATTCAATGTTTCACAAGTGCTCGCTAAAGCCTCTTTAATGCTCGCGTAAGCCTACTTGTTTCCAAATTCGCAATTTTCGAGCGTTTAGAAGAAAAAAAGAGGACTGAAAAGCTCTCTCCAACCTCGCGCAGAAATCTATTTTTCGTGATAGAGCATGCAGGGAGGACTTGACGAGTATTAGGATTTTGCCTCGGGATAAAATTCAAATTACTAAAAAAATTTCTCATAGCGAGTTTCTCGCATGCAAGTGTTCACACAGTTTTTAATTTAATTTAGATAAATACAAAGGCATTTCAAACCGCTTCCCAGTAGGCACCAAATTTGGCGACGTCTTTACGACATCGTTACGACATCTTTACGACATAGTATGTCTATGTCGTTTCGGTGTCTTTGCGATATCGTAAAGACAACATCAGATCATACGACTTATTTATGATATCGTAAAGACATCTTAACGGCATGGACATAGGATGTCAAGAAGTTGTCGTAAAGATGTTGCAACGATATCGTAAAGACGTCGCCAAATTGTGTACACACTGGGTTCTTATTGATTCTGTATAAGATTTCGTAAGTAAAGTATTTCTTTAATTACGGAATAATCTTTTAATGCTTACTGTTTGTATATCACAAAATTCTTTTCATAAATCTAAATCACATTCGCTGGTAAATAACATCCACTGGATTTTTTTTTTTAAATAAACATGATAAAATTGTATTATTCGCGTGACCAGCTTGATGTATCCGGAGCTGCTGTTCCGCAGTACGCGATTATACCAAGTTCGCAAACGTCCATGAGTTTTGAAATGCTTTCAACAAAATATTTTGGTTCAATTAACCAAATATTTTTCCTGATTCTAATAAAATGCTCTTTCAGATTATTTGGTAAATATAGCCAGAAAATTTTAATAAATCAATGAAATATTTTTTAAAGTCAACGCAACGATTCAACTAAAATCTTCAAAAGATTTAACCAAAATAATTTGGTCATTTAAACTAAAAATTGGTTTATTTAACAAAAAATGTTTTCTAAAATCTACCAAATGAGGTCAGCACAAGAATTTTGTTGAATGAAAAAAATTCTTTTTGTTGTTGTAGGAAAATAATATTCATGGTTGGAAATTCTTCTGCATGGTTGGAAATCTGGTGAAAGATTTTCTTTTTGATTGAAATTTTAACCTTCTTTTAAATTAAAACGTTAGAATAAAATTATAGATTTCGATCACCAGAAATAAATGGTAATAAATTATTTTCTTAAAGCATAAAGATTTTCACTGTGACTACAGACGTCACGAACGAGATAAATTTCTCGTCCCCGGGGCCAAGAAGTTGAACAGTGAATATTTATTATCCTTGTCATTCACCTTAGCTGCTAAGGAGTGGGCGAGTGAATATTCGCTCAAAACCTGTCCAAAAAACGGCTAAGCCTGAGTGCCAGGCAATAGAAAATAATTTCTAACATTTGTCAGCCTTCGGTAGAGGCTCCTCTAAACTTTCGACCCTAAAGTGTCGCCTTGAGATAAAACTCTCTCGCTCTCGGAAGAGCTTTCTCTCTATCCTTCTCAGAAGGTAGAAAGAAACACCTGAAGTCCGAGGACGCCTCGACTCAGGCTAGTTTAAGTGCGTCAGGAGCATCACCCCTTTATGGTGACATCTCGTAATGACCTCAAGTCATTGACCATTTTCAGCAGGTGTAATGTTATTAAAGGAGAGATTGCTTTTAGAAAATAAGTTTGGAATACTGAGAATTTTTCGATTGACATTTAAATATAAATATATAGCTCTAGTAGCATTTTAAGTTTGAATTTTAAGTATAAGATTTTTAGAATTATATTAAGTCTAAAAGGTTGGATATATAAGACTGCATTGTAGAATTATAATTTCTAGGGAGATTCCCATTTCTTACTGAAGACTGAAATAAAATTAGCCGGGGCCAATAAAGAAAATGTACTTGATTTTAGAGTAGGGACTTTTTGAATAAATTGATGTTTATTGAAATCCTACACTTTTACTCCGTGCAATCCACTCATTTATGAAATTATATTACATATAAAATTTATTCGAGGAGATTCTCCCTCTCCTAGTTAACCTCAGGGTGAATTTAGAGCACTCACCCCTTTGCGTGCTATATTGACAGCATCAGAAATGTTACAGTATATTGATCCGCTCGGACGTAACAGTGGTATTCTTCAGTATTATCAAATGCGACATTATTTAAACGCTGGAGATAAGCTTGGAAGATCTTGTTTTCTGGATACATTTATACACGAACGCACCGCATGTCAAGTGAATGCAGACATTCACCTCTTCGGGGATGAGGGAATAGTTGTCCATGTTGAATAAAACTAGACCCTTTTATCATTATAGAAATATGGCTGTCTTCAGAAAGAGGAAGATGTTCTTTTGAAAGATGGTTGTTGCTGCCCCCATCAGAAACGGGACAGCAAGTCCCGTAAACTGGAGACGTGTCGCTTATTTTCCGACTTTTTTAAATAAAGCAAAAATAATTAATACTCAATGAAGAAAATGTCATTTAAGAAAATATTTCCGTTGCCCAGGAAATTCATGTGTGACACCTCCCCTAGCCAGTACTAACAAAGAAAAGCCAAAATATGAAAAGCCATACTGTGTCGAGAAGAGGCTTCACAGTCCAACAATTCTCTCAGAACCATTATCTAAAACAACATCAATTTTGTAAGCTTTTTGGATAAAGTCAAGTAGCACACTAATACAACACTACACTACACTAATTACAAATTTCGAAATATAATATAATATATTTACATTTTGATGTAGCCCCCTCGAATTTCACAAGTTTGACAATACTGCCTTCGTCGTTGCGCAATCACGTTCTTTTATCTAAGTTTTATATTTGCAATTTGCCACGTACCGTATTTCGGCCACGTTTTTTATTGCTGCCATATTAGTCGAATTAAAATATAGGCAATATAGTCCTAACTAAATTTATATTTTTTACGGAGAAATTAATTTTATTTGCCCATTATTTCATTTTCCATATTTTCTGGAAAATTATTTTTGAATATTCAATTATTTAACCAAAAGATTAAAAAATTATGATAATAATGCAAAAAATTGCAAAGTTAGTAATATGAAATATTGTGTAGGATGAGAAAGCAGACTTCCCATAGATTGTTGTTCTACGGAAAATGATACCTTTTATGAATATTGCACTTGTAATGACTACCTGTGTATTGCAGCATTTTCCGTATGAGGCTAATTTTACGAAATTTTTGTACCAAACAATTCTAATGAATAATTTTATTTGAACTGAAAAATACAAATAAAATTAAGTTTTGTATTAATAATTATATTGAACATAAAAGCTCCACAATACACTAGGCCAGTCTTATGAAAAATTTCAAAATAATTGACGCTGCCTGAATGTTAACAATGCATTTTAAAAGTAAGGGTTACACGATAAAGCGGCCATAAAATTCGTGCTCAGCACATAAAAATATATAGAAAATACTAGGTGTTGTTTTTAGATAAAGTCACTCGTTTTCATTGTGTCTATTTGAAAAATAATTTTTCTCAATGAAACGAATAATTAATATGTTGAAAATTAAAGTGCCTAGTTCAAAATTCATCATATTTGCAAATGGTTCGTCGGTTTGTGTTAAAAATTTAACGACTTGGTTGGAAATTCAATTTATTGGGTAAAAACTTCTCATTTTTGTCGAGAATGCATCTTCTTTAGTAGAAATAAATCTTCCTGGTTAAAAATTCATTTTTTGATGGACATTTGGTGGATAATTCTCTGTTTGATTGAGAATCTAACATCGACGTGCCCAAATGACGGGGTGCCATCTCGGTAGGACGGAATAAAAAGGTGCCATCTCGGGTGGCGAAACATGGAAGCTTAAGAATCCCATATGAACAGTATTCGGAACACCAACGCCCTCTGAAGTAGGGAACCTTTTTATTTGGTTCTGACGAGATGGAACCTTGTCATTTGGACACGTCGCTATTTCTCTTCTGTTTTTCAATAGGTCTCTCTTCGTAAAATAATTGCATGAAATTGAGGAGACAAAATTAAAATTAATTAAGATACACTTCAGACAATAATATTTTTATTTAACAATAATCAGATTAACATTATTGGTAGTATCTGAATGTTATGTACATGGAACGTATAACCATACCTATGGAGAGTGTTGAACCCATTCAGGAACACGCATGTTTCTAGGTAAATCTTGTAGAACCCCAGACCAACGCTGAACACGATTCTCCAAATGTGGATTTTGAGCATCGACTTTGACAACAGTGTAACCAGAATAGCTATATCCCAACGTAGGAATATCAGTGTATAGTCTTGCATAATAAGTATTTCGACCCTCTGTTACGTAACAGTGGGATTCTTCAGTATTATCAAATGGGATATTATCGAAACGCTGGAGATATGCTTTAAAGCGTTGCATTACTGGATGATGCTTGTATACAGAAACGCGCGGTGGGTCAAGTGGATACATCCTTAGATCAGTTTGAGAAACAGCAAATAGTTGTCCATGTTCAATAAAACTAGCCCCTTTAATCATTATAGAAATTTGGCTGTCTTCAGAAAGAGGAACACGATATTTTAGCAAGTCCTGGCTCTCTCCATCAGGAACAGGGGGATAGCTGCTTACCCTTTGCATTCCATCTAGTTCATTCAGAAAAAAATTATGAATTTCTGTATACTGGGAAAATATATGCTTGCAGTTATCTACAAAGCTCCTAAAATATAAAACTATCAGAAATCCTACAAAACTAAAACTTTATAACATAAGAAACTACCCCAAAGCAAAGGCCCACCAACTGACACAAGACAAACCCAACACCCCAATCGACAAAATGGAATCCCACAAAACCTAAATTCCACACCCGAAACTCTGGAATATACTTCCCTTAACCTCAAATCCTGAAGCAAAAACCCTATGAACCCCATAATAAATAAATCCTAAGCTCTGTAAACCTCAAAACCCATAAACCCACCAAACCAATAAACCTCAAAATCCAGAAACCTAGAAACACAAATACCCCTAAAACTCACATACACCCCAAACTCCTATCACATAACCACCAAACCTACACCTATGAACTCACATATTCCAAACCCATAACCTTCAAACCCTAAACCCCAAACCCCAAATCCTGAAGTCTGAAACCTATAAACCGTGAAGCTCATAAATAACAAATCTCATAAACTCCAAAAGCAATAAACCCACATACCCCTAATACCCCAATCCCATAAAAACCAAATCTACAAGGGTTTGGCAGGTTTATGGGTTTTTGGGTTTTAGTATTTATAGATTCTGGGCTTCATAGGTTTTGGGGCTTATAGGTTTTTGGTTTCATGATTTGGGGTGTAGGGTTTGGAGTTTGAGGTTGGTGGGTTTAGCATATGTAAGATCATAGGTGTAGGTTTGTTGTTTATGTGAAAGGGATTTTGGGGGTGTGTGGGTTTAGGATTGTGTAGATTTATGGGTTTTAGGTTAGTGGGTTTTAGGTTAGTTAGTAACAGTTAGTGGGATTATGGTTTGGGATAGTTTCTTATATTCGTAAGTTTGAGTTTTGTAGGATTCAAATTCATGAAATCAGGTTTAGTGGGTTTCAAGTCCGGGCATTTTAGATTTACAGGGTTCTTGGGTTATGGATGCAGATATAGTTAGCGTGGTCGGTTGTGAGTAATTTAAAGGAAATTATTGAGATCCATTGACAGATGTGGGTTAGAGAGATTGTTGTCTATTTTTCCCCAACGCGTGCCGGCCACCTCTTATTAAAAGTCTGTCGGTGAAACCCTTTACTATCAACCCTTGAAAACAAGGCCGCAGCCAGAAAAAGTTTCTTTGGGGGCGGGATTTTCCGCCGTGCACAGGGTAGTATATGTATATTATGCACAAGTTTTAAGAATTTCAAGCAGTTGGATCCAGCCCGTTTCAACTTCCTCTCTACCCGTGCTAGTAAGTTAGTAAGGTCTTATATAATACATGCTACAACTTAATGGATTTTCTACTCTTTTAACGTTTTAAAAAGATCTGTTTGTTCTTTAAAACACGAATATTTAAACAATATGTAGCAATGTTAACATAAAATGAAGAAATTGTTCCCTTTTTAAAAACAAAAACGTATTAAAAGCTGTGTTATCTAGTTAAAAAATATCTAAGAAGAACTTGTTATTCAAACTTTTTTAAGGGTCGCTGTGTTTTAAATTTCGCGTCACCCGTATTTGGCTTGTGAAAGTTCCCCCCTCTAATACTCACAAGAAAACGCAAAAAAAATATTTTTGCAACTGTATCGATAACAGGCCTTACAGGCCAACAATTCCCTAAGAACAGAGAAAACATTCGATTTTATGTCAAAGAAATTTTTTAAAGACGAATATCTGTGAGAAAACATAATTTTGAAATGTCAAACAATAAAAAAAAACTATCCTATCTAAGTAAAAATTAGTAAAAATTTTACTATTATATTTCATAACTGATTGTTAAATAGTAACATAAATAATCTTTGAGCATTTTACTATTGAAACAACACACAAATTGCAAAATTCTTGAATAAACTCACTTAGCGAAAATGTTGATTTATTCTTTATTGACTTTGGCTTATAATTGATTCTGCATTAATAAATTTTATAACGTCATAAAAAAAAGTCAAGCAGATGAACTGCTAAAATAATTCTCATCTTTCAATTTAGAATCAATAACTTTTGAATTCGTTATTTTAGTGGAGGTAATGCAAACCATTCACAAGTTGAAAAATAGGAATTAATGATGTAAATATTTCTTATCTTTTATTTTAACGCAGCTTTCTTGTAGTTAAAAGTTTCTCAATATTTTCTTCTTATCTTACTCAATCATGTTCTTTTATCAAACTTTTCTATTTGCATTTTGTGACGTCTTGTAGTGCGGCCCCGTATTGTATTCCTGCCATCTTGTTTGAACTAAAATATACCCTTTATAGTCTTAAATAAATTTTGTGTACCGTTTTCAATGATTCAAAAACGCAAAATTTAAAGATTATGATTCTTATGCACAAAATAGCAAAGCTAATAATATGAAAAATGGTCCAGGTTGTGATAAATTGTTTCCCAAAGCTTTTTGTTCTCAAACTCTCAGTTTAAAAGGAAATTTATTTTGTTACGTCGGGTTTTTAAGATAATTGAATTTAAAAATGTCATACGCAATATATAAAATGATACGCAGATTTCGCTTTTGAATCTTCTGCAGAGATTAAAAATGTACAGAAAATTATAACTTTTATAAATTTTACACATAATAAATCACACTTACTGGCTAAGACAATGAAACCCATGCAAGTAAGGAATAGAATGACGATCCCCATCTCAGCAAAGTAGCTTCAGCGTAAGACAAACGCAAACTAACTACTGATAATTTTTTAGATCTGTAAGTAAGTAGGCTAAAGTTTTTGAACAGATCCACTTCGCAGACTAACGTAAATGTCATTAAAAAGCTTTATATATTGCTCAAGAGAGTATGGAATGGCGATAATTTGTTTAGATCTTTGAAGCTCCATATTTGCAAGATTTATCACCAATGGGTCCTTTTTATATGGCCGTGTCTCGTTTCACTGAAATTCGGTGACTCTGATCATAATGTTGGTATATATTGAAATGATTTCTAAATTTATTGTCAGAATTATACGATAGACGTGCGAGCTCTACGACTCTCTATCAGGCAACGGTTCCTCTGAAAATATAAAAAAACGATTTTTTCATTAACCCACATCTAGGACTTGCATGTCTGTGGCGATAGTCCTCTGCCCTTTCACTGTCCACTCTTGCTCTTCCTCTACCATTCTTCTTTCAGCTTCAATCAGTCTTAAGCACCACCTTTCAACCTAGGCATGCTTAACCTCCTAAAGCTCTCTCACTTCTTACAAAATTCCTCTCTTTCCCACCTAAGACTCATTCCTTATTTCTAATTTGCTCACACTTTCTTCTAGCAGTTTCACGTCCCTTTTCTTAACTGCCTCATTGTCTCTCTGTCTATTTTCTATACTTTCCAATTTATTCCATACCTATTCTTTCTCTCATTTTCACAATTGATCCCATTCTTCTCACTTTTCTTAACTCCTCTTTTACCTCCTCCCGTGCCTCTTCATATCATTCAGTCTTCCACAAATCTCATCCAATCTTCCGCAAGTATCCTCTGTAAATTCCTTTATCAGGGCTTCTAGCTTTATAAAAATATCCCCTTCGTCTTTTTTTCTCTTTGGCGTTCTTTTTTTGTCTTAAAATTTTTAACATCATTGCCCCTATCCGCATCTTCGCCCACCTGCTCTCTTCTCCTTTTATCATCCTCCAGTATTCCACTTCGCTATTAATGCTCTCGCTACTAATCGCGCTCGTCGACTGTTGCCACCCGTGTAACAAGTCCCTTGGCCCCGAGCTCCTTGATTCCGAATCAAACTTTTCAAAATTAGTGGGCCTCCCGCATCTATGTCCCCTGCCTGGTCTTGATTCTACTGTTGGTACGGGAGGCAAAGGCGTAGCAAACGTCTCATTTGCACTTCCCGCATTGCTTGTCTCGTTTATGTCGCTACCTTCTCTGTCTTTGCTATCACTGTCCCTACTTGTTTCGCTCTTCTCTTATAACTCGCTCTGCCTTCTTCTGAAATCACGATGTGAAATCCACATAAACGACATGCTACTCTATACGCTGTTAACTGACCGTTAGCCTCCACTCCCCCTCCTCTATCACTTTCTATCTACTCCAGGATTTGAAAAAAAATTTCCAAAACACAACCTCTTACACTGATTTCTTTTGACAATGTGTGGCTATGTTACTCCCCCTTCCTTCTCACCCTTAAAACTTCAACTTACTGCCAAAAACGCAGTATCCCATCAAAGCGAACCTGACCTCAAAATGAACTCTCTTCAATTTCTGTATTTTTTCGTTTAAATTCGCACTTTATATCACTCCCTTCATTATCACTTGCACTTTTACCCGAACACCGTTACTTACCACACCGTTACCGTACTCACTCACTTATTCACTTTTCTTGAGCAAAAAATGATCGAACTTGAAAAACATCATGTATCCTTTATTGGTACTGGAAACGAAAGCCGATTTACAATTTATTATTTTATTAAATATAGTTTTATATTTATTTTACACTTTTTATTGATGATTAAAGTAATTACGTTTTTTGTTATTTAAAATTATTCATACTTCAATACATTTTTTAATTATCACTACTACTTTAATAATGTGAATGATAATTGAATTAAAAATAATTTTTCAATGAAATTTATATATTTAAATTTATTAACAATTACAATATATAATTGAATCTTTAGTACTTTTTATATGTAAGTGTTGAAGCACTAATGCGACAGAATAGTGTTATGAAATAGATTCATTTGATAAATATTTTAGAAATTTACATATTAATTAATTTGTTTTGCATAAATTCATTTATTTTAAATTTATTAAATAAATAAATAAATAAAGTTAGTTTTATAGAAATTTTACAACGATTGAGAGAAGTAATTGAATTATTTTCAAAAGCATTATTTTTAAAAATAAATTAGAATCATATATTTTATTTATTATCTTCTATTTTTAGAATATTATCAATATTAATAATATGATTAATTATACTTAATTATTATAATGTTTATTCCTTAAATTTCAATTTATGATTGTCTTTATGTTTTTTAAGATTAGGAGTTTATATAATAATAATCATTAAGTGGTCCTCTATTTGAATATATTCTATAATGCTGAATTAAATTGAACCCCATTTAATTGAACTAGAGGAGAATCTGAATTAGTTTCAAAATTTAATGCAGAATATATAAGAAGGGGATTTGTCTTTGATTTTAATAGCCGAATACGGACAATAAAATAAATAATAATCCCTCGCTATTTATCAACTGATCTTTTGAGTCTCTCCCCCCTCCACCCCATCTAAGTACATATGACTCTTGTCATAATTCCTCCACTTTCTCTACCTTTTTCCTTTTTCCTAGTGGCTCCTTGTAATTCCCATCTATGGCTACTAGCAATATAATTTTTATAATTTGCCAGTCATTTTCCTCTGTCCAAGTTTCCGTTAATCCAACCACATCGAACTTTTCTACAAAATTTCAGAAATCTCGGTCCTTATTTTTAATTCCCGCAACATTCCAAAAAATCAACTTAATCTCTGCCTCTATTACTTGTAATTTATTCTTATTTCTTCTAATACTCCTCTTTCCTTTATCTTTTCCTCTTATATTCCTCACCTCATTTTCTTTTCTAAAAAGTCTCGCTCCTTTTTCTCTAACCTTTCTCTGTCTTCATTTTAAATGGGTCATTCCCCTTCTACACACATTTTTGGTGTCCTACTTTAACTGTGATTTCTTCATTTTTTCCTTCTTTTGCAACTTTACTGATTTTACGCTAAATCTCCCTTTCTTTGAATGTATGATCAAGATCGACATACACTTTTTTCTTACTTAATTTATATTTGTTTTTCATCATATCCTACTTTGCTTCCCATGATTTTATTTCCACTAATATCAGTGCATTTTCGGTTGCACCCTGTCTTCTGACTTTGTTTATCTTTCCACTTACCCCTGAATCTTTCTCGAGTACCTCCAGCACCTCAGTCATTTCATTTTCTACTGTAGTTTGTAGACCTACAACTGTCAAGTTATTTCTTCTTTGCCACATCTCTCTCCTTTCTAGCTCCCTTTCTACCCCATTCAATTTTTTTGTAATTCCCTCTCAATTACCCCTTGTGCCGCTTCAATTTTTCTCTCTATCGACTCTACTTTGGTTCTCAACGCCTCTGCTTTTATCCATTCATTTAAATTTTCCTCTTCCAATCTATTCTCGTCCCTCTCTACCCTTCTCTCTTCCCCTTATTTTAACTGTTTTTCTAGTGCCTCAATTTTTCGTCTATTTATCTCTGTCTCTTCTTTCAGCTTATTCACTTATTTCTCTAGGTTCCCTCTCCTTTCCTTCAGCCCTGTTAGCTCTTTTTCCCATTTTTCCTCCCTTTCTTTCAACTCTTTTCTAGATACCCCTAATTCCCTGTTTGTATTCAGGGTCTGTTTCTCAATGATCTTCATCCTCTTTTGCCCTTCTTTTATCACCCTTATGTCCCCACTCAAAGTTCTAATTTCCTTTATTAGCATTTCTAGCGCCGCCGCTCCCATTTATTTTCCTCCCTCTCCTTTACTGTTTTGTCCCTGGGCTGTATTTCCCATTCCTATTACGTCTGTCTGCTCTTTGATGCCCTCTTATTGGCTATTTAATTCTTTAATTACTTCCTGATCCGCCATTCAATTCGTTACTTGCTCCGCAGATGGCGACTCTACACTAATTCTCTTCGAGGGTGTGAATTAATTTTTTTCTTTCAGAAATAATTGTTCTTAAAATTTACGTATAATCAACCTTCCCCGTTCACTCTACCTCTACTTATCTCCTATCCTGTATCCTCGCCTACGCAGTCACCCTCTTTTTCTATCAAACTGACAGTTTTCAAAACTAACCTAACTTTCCCATTTTCCCGATTTGTACTCTCATTTTACGTAATTCAACCCTACTGATTTATTGCAGATACTTCTCCTTAGCTCATTTCCACTTTTATAGCTTTTATTATCTGCAAAATGACATTCATTTCGTATCATTTTCCCGCAGTGACCGACCACAGTAGACTCCGATAGTTGTACAACCTTAAAAATCCAATCGGCAGATTGGCGCGTTGGGCGTTGGATCTCCAAGAATATAGTTTCCAAATTCATCATCGAAAGGGATCGATGCACCAAATGCCGGATGCACTATCCCGTATGTTCGAGGCGGTATCATGCCTCCCATCTCCAGAAAATATGTAGAGAAGGATGAGGATGAACCAATGGATTCGGAAGAGTTAGCGCAACGGGACCGGATGTTGTTGGAAATCAGCGATTCTGACGGTGAACAAGAACGTTTGGAAAATGTATCAGTTACCCTGGAGAATTCGGAAAGAAATTTTGATTTGGGTCTTAGTAATATTGATGCTCATTCAGACTCAGGCGAGTTTAACCGCGGAATGCTTCGTGCTCGTTCGTACTCTAGATAAGGGTCGCAATATTATAAAACCGCGGAATGATTAGGAAAATGCAGTTCTTATTTGGTGGGTTCTGGAATTTTGTTACAGCGGTGATACACGCCGAGGTGGCCCGGATGTTAGTTCGGTTTTTAGCGGTGGAAGGTGCCATCGCCTCAACACCATATAAGGAGGAGAGTCCGGAAGAACAGGAGGGAGCCGTTGGAGGTGCCAGGGTCTCCACCCCAACGCAGGGAAGACGCAGCCTGCCACCCGCGTGGTCACTATTAGACCTGGACTGGGACCGTCCACTACCCGAAGGAGCGGTGGATTACGCGGCCCTAGTTCAGGTCAAATTGAATGCGAGACGCTCGGGAGAGGCGAATGTGGGGGAAGCGCCGTGGCCTGATCCAGAAGGGTAGGGGGTAGCGGAGCTCCCGATGGAGGAGAGGATTCGGGAGAGGCTGCGCACAGATCGTCAGTTCTGCAAGAGGAAGAGGCGGCCCACGATGTGGGGGCCACAAAATTGGAGCGGAATCTGTGCAAGAAGTGCGGCAGTCGGGAGCACAGGTGGAACCAGTCCCCCGCTGGAACGAGCCACAGCGCGAATAGAAGCATTATGAGCATTATGAGTCATGTATCATTTAAGCAAAGTAATTAAGTAAGCGCCTTTATCATGGAAGCGTAGTAGGTTTAACTTTAATAAATGAATCGCGAGTTAGTGATTAATCTATAAGTATAATTAAGTGGGCACGTTCATTTCAGGAACTCAAACATTCTTAAGAGTAATGAAACGGATACCAGGTGTATACATATGAAACCGGTATTTTTTCAAGAAAAAAACACATTTATTTCAAGAGAATGATAACAAATATTTTATTCAAAGTATGCGCCCT
>NC_046658.1:130167515-130173174 GCF_010883055.1 Belonocnema kinseyi | reverse complement strand
ACAATACGCCAATTAGCACAAATGGTAAGTTCCGACAGTGCCTACAAGTGTGCCTACTGGCCGCTAGATGGCAATACCGGTTTCATATGTATACATCTGGTAAGTTAAGTTAGCCATTAGAATTAGGTAAGGTGGTAGTGGATGAGAGACACCACACTAGTCTGATCGGTAAACAGAATGGTTGATTTGAGGCGAGTCCTCGAAGCAATTATTCGGGTACTTTGGTATCACACGTTAAATAAGGTTTAAAATTTTTTATTATTTGTTATGGACACACCGATAAATGATGGTGTATGGAACCCGAGGTTGGCAATTGACCAGTTTCAATACGATTTTGTTTTCTTGTTTAATTTTGTTTGGAAGGATACAAAAGTGAAGGGCCTGCTTGGTACTCGACGTGGTGGTTCGAGTCTTATCAGGGGGGAGCTGTGAGGGGGCATCATAGACCCCGCACAAAAACATTATAAAATAAACATTAACGGAATACTTGTCTGTCAAAATTACTGGGGAAATGAGCTCACAGTAAGGAATCTTTATTTTCCTTCAAGCCAACCTCGGAACTCCTGAATTAAAACCAATTTATTGTTCATTATTTTAATTGTTACAAAAACTCTTATTCTATGTACTGCGGTGGAAATACATAACGAGTGGTCTACCACCCACAACAAAAAGCTGTCAAAACTCTACATCGGCTGAGATGCGAAGTCATTCACTAAGAAGAGGAGGTTTCCCAGTATATGCGCAGTGGATGTGAGTCCCCTGCGTACAAGAGTAGTGGGAAGCACAAGACCAATCAGCGGCGGAGACTCGGCGCGCTGACTTATTTCTGCGCACCCTCTGGAACAGCAGCAATGAAACGCGACCAGCGTCAAATAATAATTTTATGTAGCGACGGCGCGCCACCATGCTGCTAGGAAGCCAACTAGCGGCTGTCGCACACCCTCTTGGCCCGTCTCTCTCTCTCTCCACCAATTTCAGTATAATCTTAAGATATTAGGACCACTCCGACTCACGCTTGAGTTGAGCGAACAAGCCTGTCTCAGCTGGCATTCGTTACTCTGAGCTTAAAGCAAACAGGCACCCAAACGCAAGGGGGATATATTGTCTTGAAATTGAAGAGAAAGCAAATTGTTGAGAGCCCAAAGATGAGAGGTAAAATGAAAGGATCAAGGCAGCTGCCAGGTAGGCCCATTAACTTCTGTGTTAAGTTAATTTAATAAGGTATCACCGTAAAATGACATGTTGTGAAATGGTAGGCACACGCCGTTGAAGCTTGTTTCTTGCTAACCTCGGACAAGGTCATAACTTGTTCCTTTTATTTTGGTAAAAGTAAATTCAATGATTCGTTGTTGGGATTAAATTTAAAGTATATTCGAATCTAACTGATGGGGTCTCCCACCCCCTAGTCATCAATGACGACGGTGGTACGGGAAGCAATGAAAAACTTATTGCAGCTAATTTCTTTAGGGCTAACATGAAACTGAGCAATCAGGTTATGTGCGGATTGCGTGAACCGGAAGTATCTTTTTTATCAAAATATATCATCGTGACAGCATTAAATCTATTTTTTAAGAACTCTACGAGTAGAGTTTTCCTACTGAAACTAAAACCTTTAGTAAGCTCAGGATTTCTCAAGGTGAGCTACTAACATCTTAAGCTTTTCTGAAACTTTGCAGGGACAAAAACATCGTCCCAAAATTTTTACATTAAAAAAACCGTTTGGGAACATTTACATCTACATCAATTTTACATAACGCAAGTTTGCTTCTCTCGACAGTAGTAATGAATAAAGAAGACTATTATAACAAAATCATAAACATTCTAACTGGCATTGCATACAAAAAAAATTAAGATGCCTCCACAAAAACAGTACTCAGCAAAATAGAATCACTTTAAAAAAATTTTAAACTTGACAGCGAAATAATATTTAAATTATTACCTACGAATCTCATCTCTCAATGACTGCGAACTTGCAAAGATCCACAAAAACAAGATTTCAGTGAATCGATCGTCAGCGCAACAAACTCACCAACTTAAAACCAGCACGCTTCCTCACACAATCGTTTAGAAACTTCCCTTCCGATAGAACACTGCCTCAATATCACTTCTCTTTCAATGACTAATTCTACGAGTACACTTTAGGTGCAGTAATGGGATCTCCAATTTCACCTGTAATATCCAATATCTTTTTGGAACATCCAGAAACCAAAATCTTCAACCAATCCAAGCTTGAACCAGAATTTTGGTTTTGTTTCGTTTGACGACAATTTTGTCATTGACTAGATGAACTAAATAAGTTGTTCGATTTCATCAATCGATTACATCACATTATCCAGTAAACCATGAAAATTGAACAAAACGGAAACTTGCCTTTCTCGAACGTACTAGTTTATAAAAGATCTGATCACACATTAGGACATCAATTTTACAGAAAACCAGCTCATAAAAATAGATGCCCACATGCTTTCTCCCACCACCACCCATCTCAAAAACAATCGGTCATAATATACCTTGTATACACATTGTCTCTATGTCACATAATGATAAATTGACAAAGAAATGGTAAAACTTTAAATACATCAATAGGGACAATGGATATATTTATTACAAATCCGATTTGACTTTCCGTCCTCTCGGATTTAAAGAAAGGACTTGATTGGCCAATCAGGTTCCACCAATGTCCACTGTGGGGCGGTCTGGTAAATATTAGTCATCGTATATAGCATACATTAGAACAACATAACCTGATACCACAGTTTCAGTTTAGCCCTAAAGAAGTGAATTGCAATGGCCACAAAAAGTCGGAAAAAATTCGTAGCATTGTACGCAACTGGAACCCAAAATATCTTTGATTTATTATGATCTGGATAAAGTTATAGGGGGGGGGGGCTTACAATAAATACACGTTACATTATTTTTATGAAGGCAAAAAAAAGTTTCGTATTTTTCTCAAGCTTTTTTTCCTGTATACCCTTTTTACATTAACGCAGTGAAATTCTAATTCCGTACTTACCTCCAAGGCGCTTGTAATTCGCAGTCTTTTCTGTAAATTGTACAAAATTTTCTTTGACCATTTTTTCGCATTAAAAATAATTGAGTAATTGATTACTTGAAAGTAATAACATATGAAATCTAATTTAATAGTATAAAAAATTTCAAATATATTATTGAATGTATTACTTTGTATCACAATTATTTATTAACTATTTATTTCTCAATTACTTAATTTTGATAAATTAAACTATTTTATGAATTTATTTAAAGAACTTTTAAATACAATCAGTTTATGTAATTACTTTTTTCATTCATTAATTTTCTCTTGATATTGAATTACGATTGATATGTAATTATTTTCAAGTAATCAATTAGTTAATTATTTTAAATCCTAAAAAATAGTCACAGCATATTATGTATAATTTACGGAAATTACTAAGTATTAAAAGTGTCTTGGAGGTGAGTATAAAATTGAATGCAGAAAAAGTATTTATGAGAAAAAATTGTTATAAATAATTATTAAAAAACCATTTCTTTATCGATGAAAAATATATATCATATTCTTAATCAATGATGAGTACTTTCTTGCCACAAAAGTAGTCAAAAAGTACTCAACAGTGGTTATAGCAATATTTTCTTATGAATAATTATGAATAAAAATATTTGTTTATGGATAAAAAACATATGAAATATTTATAATCAATTACGGTGACTTTGTTGCCACAAAAATGCTAAAAAACGGCCAAAAAGTTAACATAAGCAGTGATAGAAAGCTTTTCTTTCAAACAATTATTTATTTATTAGTAGTTCTACTTTACGGTACGCCAAATTGGCTCTACTTTCATTTAATCTCTAGGAATTTTGTGGTGGGATTAGCAGGAAATGAGGTATTTTGCAAAAACACAGCTCCTTCAATTTTAGTCAAAAATGCAACAAAAAAAAATGAAATTTTTGAAACCTTACAATTTCCAAAATAATAGGTATAAAAAATTTTTTTTAGATATACGCAATTTTTTGTAAACTCTATTTCATCCTCTGGCAAAATCAACGTAAACTGAACTTGGCAGGATTTATTTGGAAAAAACTGAAGTCCACTTTTTTGCTCGTAAAAACAGGCTGAAAAGGCCCAATTTGAGGGGTCATAACTCATGACCTATCAGAGGTAGGATATTTTTTTTTGTAATTATAGGAAATTGAGTCTAGTTTCACTCACCTGTGGAACACTTTTCCATGAAGAAATTAATTGCAATGATACACACTGTTTTTGAAACTTAGTGATTTTTCGCTGACAATAAGAAGAATGGGGACTTTTCAATGTATCATAATTCGGAACTAATAGAAGTTAGTGGATTTTTTTAAACAAAATTTGTTCAGAATTTTGTTTTCTTTCTTTTTTCTGCCCATGCCTGGATTCAGAACGAATTGCGCAATGTTCAAATCAGTCGAAATAAAGTTTTTGGGAGATTGCGATCAATGTATTGATTTGCCGAAAAAAGGTTAATCGTTTTTAGACGTGTCACTAAGACCTGTAATTTTGTAGGTTGCTCAGTGAGATTGTTTTATTCGTTCCCTCAAAAAATAATAGAATCCGGCAAAAATGGCCGTTTTGAAAAATCTATTTATTTTTGTTAAAAGTGCATGTACATCTATTAAAGTATCTAAAAATATGTGTTTCATGAAGCTGAAAGTATATGAAAAGTTTGAACTCAAAATAATAGTTTTTGAGAAAACCTATTTGTTATTAAAAAAGGTACTGTTGTTTTGTTAGGGCTAACTAACTAATATTTTCTGTGCGTTATTTGGAGGGGGGTGGGGGTATTTTTGTCATAAGATTTATTGCAGTCGAAATTTTCATGATATAGAGCTGAAATTTGTCAATATGCTCTCCTTCTTTCCGATTCTTTGCTGCACTCTCCTTCCCCATTAGTCCTTCAACTTTCCTGTTGAGCTCATAAGCGCTTAGTTGCAGTTTCGCCATCTCCTCCATTGAGTTCTCTCTTTCTCTCTTGCTCTCCAGGTTCGCTGGCTCCCTCTCCTTCACCCATTTCACTTTTATCATCTCCCACCACACCTCGATTTTCTTTTTCCTCTTATCCGCGTCACCACTCATCGTTCCGTTCGACTCTTGTTCACAAACTTTGTCGCACCTGACACTTTCTCTCTCTTTTCGCCTACTGTGACTTCTCTCTCACTCGCTCTTCTTCTCCACTGATGTAGTCAGGGTACCGTTTCGTTTCAGCTGACGCTCTCTCTCCTCGCAGGTCCCCAATGCCTATCCTGCTTGTCCTTCTGGTTTGACCCCTAACCTCAAAACTCACACGTGTCTATTTTTCTTTTGCTCCTTACACCTTCTCCACAGTATCCTGCTCCTCACCTTCACTTCCACCTTATTACAGACACTTCATCTGCTTTTCCCTCACTTCGCCAAGGAACTCCGACTCTTATTACCGTTTTTATCCGCCATGAAAGCTCCACCGATCTCACACACGTTTGCTCAACTTCATACCCGAACCGGATGTCATATATATATAAACCACCTATCTCACGGTTGTGAGACGTGGTTATGGCTGAAATTTTACCGCGATTTCGCTGGAAGCGGGTGCAATTTTTCAGATTAGCTTCCGCTCCCGGCGAAATTCTGCGGTTGTCCTTATGACAAATTTTT
>NC_046658.1:130157972-130167415 GCF_010883055.1 Belonocnema kinseyi | reverse complement strand
TAGGAGATAAAAATATAAAAATTGGTTTTCCCGGGTACAGCCAACATGCGACTTAGCGTTCATGAGGATCCAGTCCCGTTCCGCGTATACTATTTAAAAAAAAAGAAAATCGAAAATGGCGATGATTGACTATAATAAAAAGAGATACTTCAAGTTTTAATCGTGCAGAAAATTATGAGTTTTTGCCGATGTTTTGTGAACATTACATTTTACGTCTTCAGGACTATGATGAAACTGAGGTATCAGGTTATGTTGTTCCTACGTATACTATCTACAATGCCTGTGATTAGCCATACCGTCCAACCGTGGAGCCAATCGAGTGTTTTGTTAAAATAGACTGTTTTAAGATTTCGATTGCTTCTACATGTTTTCTTGGAAATCTGACTGACAGAAATTAAGTAAGATACACTTGCAGACAATAATGTTTTTATTCATGACTAATCAGACTAACATTATTTGTGGTATCTGCATGTTACATGAAAAGGATAAACATACCTATGGAGAGTGCTGAACCCAGTCAGGAACACGCAAGTTTCTAGGAAAAACTTGTAGAATCCCAGTCCAAGACTGAATTCGATTCCCCCTATTTGGATTTTGAGTATCGACTAGAACTATTGTGAGATTATCCCAGTTGTATCCTAATGGACTCAAGCTAGTATATAGTCTTGCATAATAAGTATTTCGACCCTCTGTTACGTAGCAGTGGGATTCTTCGGTATTATTAAATGGGACATTATTGAAACGCTGGAGGTATGCTGCAAATTGCTGGTTTTCTGGATGATCCCTGTATACCAAAACGGGCAGTGGGTCACGTGGATCAATCCTTAGATCTCTTTGAGGAATTGGGAATAGTTGTCCATGTTCAATAAAACTAGCCCCTTCAATCATTATAGAAATGTGGCTGTCTTCAGAAAGAAGAAGGCGACGTCTTGACAGATGACTGTTGCTTTCCCCATCAGGAATCAGAGGATAGCTGCTTTGCCTCTGCATTCCATCTAGTTTATTTAGAAAAAAGAGAATCATGCATTTTTTGTAAACTGAAATAATATTCGTCAACAAGTCACTTGAAATAGGGTAAAGCGGCGTGAATTTGAGGATTTTTCTCAATAAAGTACAACAATGATTTATTGTTTACCTAGGAGTAAAAAGACTTGTCACTCCTTGGTGCACACAAACCTTTATGTAACAAAGGTATTATTTACAGGTGCATCAAGACTGAGATTTCAGTATAGGTTGACGAGTTTCAGCATACATCGAGAACTATCATATGCTGATCGGAAATGCAGGGCGGAAATCTAGGAAATTCAACAGCCGCGTTATATATAAGTTAATTTGATCATTTTATATCAAAAATTATGGCAGAAAATTAAATTGCCATTGAGTTACCTATAGGACTCTTTCGGTTTCAATCCCCCCTCTCCTAACCCTCCTTTATTAACTGAAGTTTTGTGGGACGAACATTATAACTACACCCTCCACCATATGACGAATTACTACTTAATTTGGACATGATTTCGACTCACAAAATTAACTCGTAGCATATAGGTGGTAGTTGGGCGTATAATATAAACAATGAACAATACAAACAATATTTTCGAATCGCCACGTCCCTTATTTTGGCTACTTATTGCATTCCTGCCATATTGTTCGAACTGAAATATACCCTACATCGTCTTGAATAAATGTTGTCTACAGTTTTCAATTATTTAAACACAAGATTTAAAAATTATAATTCTTGTGCACCAAGCAGCAAAATTAATAGTACGAAAATTTGTCCAGGTTTTACAAAATGACATCTAATAGTTTTTTGTCCCCTGAAGCTCAATTTAAATAAAAATTCTTCTGTAACGTCAGGCTTTTGAGATAATTGAGTTCAAAAATGGCATACGCTATATACGAGTATGTCGTGGTACGAAGATTTTCTTTGTAAGCTTCTGCAGCGATTAAAAATATACAGAAACTGATGCCTTTCTTCAATTTTACAAAAATTACATAATGCAACTGGCTAGTCGAATGGAAAACTATTATGTTAAAATGCGTATAATTAATCATACTCACTGGCTAAAAGAATGAAACCCACGAATGTAAGGGAAATAATTACAATGTCCATCTTAGCAAGATAGATTCAGCGTAAAAGAAACGCAAACTACTGATAATTCTTTACAACTGTATATAAGTGAGTTGAATTTTTTTTAACAGATTCACTTCGTAGATAAGTCTTTATATCTGCAAGATTTATTACCTATGGGACCTTCAGATAAAGCCGTGTCTTGTTTCACTAAAATTCATTTCCCGAAAACGTGTAGAATTAATTAACCCTTAAACGGCCAAAACGCCACTACCGGTACACTGCTTTTCAACGGCCAATAACTAAGACTATTCGACACTAGAAAACATTGAGACACATACATTTTTATTGCTTAAGATCTCCTCTTTCCGAAGGTGCCAATGAAATTCCTCAAAAAATTTATTTATTATCCCAAAATGCAGTTTAAACAAAAAAAAAACGTGATTTTTCGTGCCTATTTTTTTGTGAACCATTTTCGAAAGGTTTTCGAGTCTTATTGCACTCTGACAATGCTTCACCGCATTGTCATCCTGGGAACTTTCGAGTACACCCAGCAAAAAAAAAATGCCAAAGCGTAAAGCCTCAAAAATTGCAACAAACTATAATCGGAATGGGATTCCGATGAAAATGATGAACGTATCATCATACCTAATCCAGATTACTCTGGCTCTGATGGAGATGATTCATCAGATGACGAGAATTCGGGATCGGAATTTCCCAGACAAAATTCAGAATTTTGCTCAAAACGCTCCGGAAAAATTCAGGCGTATTCCTCGGCTAATTACAAGAAATTTTATGCAAAATCTAGTAGTCCTCTGGCGACATTGTTCATTATTACATAATGCGGAGTCGTTAGAAATTTTTTATTGAAAAAATATGCGCTTTTCGGAAAGTTTGTCAGGAATAAAAAGTTCTTGTAATCAGCCGAGGAATACGCCTGAATTTTTCCGGAGCGTTTTGAGCAAAATTTTGAATTTTGCAAAAATTGTTCATATGCAAAATCCAAAATTTTGCTCAAAACGCTTCGAAAAAATTCAGGCGTATTTCTTGACTCGAAAACCTTTGGAAAATGGTTCACCAAAAAAATTGGCACGAAAAATCACGTTTTTTTGTCTAAACTGCATTTTGGGATAATAAATAAATTTTTTGAGATATTTCATTGGCACCGTCGGAAAGGGGAGATCCTAAGCAATAAAAATGTATGTGTCTCAATTTTTTCTAGTGTCGAATGGTCTTAGTTATTGGCCGTTGAAAAGCAGTGTACCGGTATTGGCGTTTTGGCCGTTTAAGGGTTAAAATGCTGCGAGAGCTTTTTAAGGCTTAACAAGTTCCTTCGAGTCTTTTAAAATCTGGTGCAACCATGCAGGTTCTAGAAGATCGTTCTATATCTCCCAAGATTTCAGGAAGTTATATAATTTGCATCAAAATTTTCCAAAATTTCTTAAAGTCAATCAACTCTTTTGAAATGCCTTTAAGATTTTTTAAATCTGTTGAAACTCCCTTAAAATGTTCTAGAATACGCAACGATATTAAAAATCCGTTAAAATCTCTCGACATTTTTATAAGGTTGAAATCCCTTTATTGTATTAAATTCTATTAAAATCTTCTATAAATATTTGAAAACCTGCTGAAATCTCCAAAGTCCTTTTATATCCTTTAAATTTTCAAAAAAAAGTCAGTAAGATTTAAAGAAAATTTCAGAACTAATTCAAGTCAGTGTAAACGATTTTTATAAAATTTTAAAATTCTAAAAATTGAAAATATTTGAAAATATTGAAAATATTGAAATATTGAAAAATTCATAAAATGTTTATAATTTTGTTTCAAACCTTCACACGTTTCAAATAATTTTTAGCTAGTTTAAAGTTTTTCTCAAAATTTTGTAAAATCCTCAAAAACAGAAGAAAGTTTTTAGAAATTTTCTAAGTGCTTTCACCTTATTTGAAATTCGTAAAAATATTTCTAAATCTTCTAAAAAACCTAGAAAAATTATCCTCCCTCTTCTCTTCTTCTTCTGTACACGCATACTACATCCACAATAACTTTTCCTAATTTTATTTTTCTAACCATTATTCCATCTTTTTTTATATGCTTTTTCTTTTCTTGCTGTACCACCAGTTATTTTCTTACCACTGACACCATGCCATCCATTTTTATTATTTTCACGTTTTCCTTTGTTGCTGCTTGTATATTCCACTCATATGCTTTCGGTAAAAATTTTTATCCTTATTTTTTGGTCCTGACACGTTTCAGAACTCTGCTTGTGCTCTGACTGGCGTGCAATGTCTCTCATCACCTTCCCAATCTCGTTCTTTACCATCTTACTGTCCACTTTCAAACTCTTCACTATTATGTTATTTTTCCTATTCGATTTCTTTTCCCCTTTCTTTCTTTTTTCGACTTTAATTTCGTGTCCCTTTTCATAACTTTCTGATTCTCTCTCTGCCTTTTTTTATACTTTGAAATGTAATCCATACAATTTATTTCTCTTCTTTTCATAATTTATCCGCCCATTCTTCGCACTTTTTTCTCACTTTTCTTACCTCGTCTTTTACCTCCTCCCCTTGCCACTTCATATCATTCAGTCTTCTTCAAGTCTCATACAATCTTCCGCAAGTATTTAAATAAATGAATAATAATTATTAACATTAACTTTTCATTAAATACAGAATTGCATTTTTTGAACTTAAGCAAATTACTATAAATTTAAAATTTTAATAATATTATTTATACATATATGGAACATTCTCTGTCATCCCGGCCACCTCCCATGTAAACTCACTTTTTGAGATAAATAATTCGTTTTGGGCTTACAATTTTCGGCTGGTCAACTACTTTTCAATGCCGTTTGACTATTTTGACAGAATGCAGATGGCGCTACTCTATCAGCCCAGAAAGTATTAATTTTGCATGCAAATGAGTATCAACTTTTCTACAAGTAAATGGAAACATACCCAGTGGGCGCAAAACTATGAAAATTCCAAGAACGTCCTTGGGACGTTCCTAGGATGTCCTATGTCAGGCCAATCAACGTCTTGAAGATGTTCAATATTAGACATTTTAAGAACGAATTGAACGTCGTATGAACATCCCTTGGATGTCCAAAAGACATGTTCCAAAAGACGTCTTGGGGATGTCCCCAAGACGTCTCTTTTTGCCTAACGCGTAATGAATGTATATATTTGTTAAAATGATAGTAGTTTTTGAATTGTCCCTGGCAGACCGAAGGAACCGAATGGAGCCTCTACAAAGTACCCGTAAAGATCCTATTGGGTCCCCATTCGGTTCAGTAGAAATAAGTTTCCCTCGTTGAAAATTTATCTTCCTTATTGAAAATGTAAATGATAATTCTCTCTTCGATTGAAAAAAAAGTGCTTTGTTCAAAATCGTCTCTTCTTCCTTCGAAAATTCGAACATTTGGTTAAATACATTTGTAAGGTTGAGTTGTAGGATTGACTTATTGATTAATATATTGATTGTAAAACTGACTATAAATTTGTAAGATTGATTGACTATAACTTTGTAAATTGAGGAGACTGAAATAAAATGAAGTAAGATATACTTGCAGACAATAATATTTTTATTCGACACTAATCAGATTAGCATTATTTATGGTATCTGCATGTTACATGGAACGGATAAACATACTTATTCAGAGTACTGAACCCAGTCAGGGACACGCAAGTTACTAGGAAAATCTTGTAGAATCCCTGTGTAACGCTGAATTCGATTTCGTTTGTTTGGGTTTTGAGCACCGAGATGGACTAAAGTTAAACCAGTGAAGTTACGGCCCAACTCAGAATGTTTAGCATATAGTCTTGCATAATAAGTGTTTTTACCCTCTGTTACGTAACAGTGGGATTCTTCAGTATTATCAAATGGAATATTATCGAAACGCTGAAGATGAGCTGCAAATTGCTCGTTTCCCGGACGTCTTCTGTATATAAAAACGGGCGGTGGGTCACGTGGATCAATCCTTAGGTCTGGTTGAGGAATTGAGAATAGCTGTCCATGTTCAATAAAACTAGCTCCTTTAATCATTATAGAAATGTGGCTGTCTTCAGAAAGAGGAAGACGATGTCTTAACAGATGATTGTTGTCCCCATCAGGAATCAAAGGACAGCTGCTTTCCCTCTGCATTCCATCTAGTTTATTCAGAAAAAAGAGAATTATGCATTTTTACATTCTCATTTATGAGAGTGTAATGTAATCGTCGAAATTTTCTATCTCTGGTTTTTAACGGATTTTTACGTTTCGGCACCCAAATCTGAAAATCATAAAATTTTGTCGGTGTCTTCCTGTCTGTCTGTATTTCTGTATGTCTGTAAGTCTGTATGTATGTCTGTATGAATGGTTACGTGAAGGCTGTAGCCACGGTAACTTTTGAACATTTTTTCCGATTTTGAACGATTGAACGATTTGTTCGATTTTGAACGATTGAACGATTTGAACGATTTGAACGATTTGAACGATTTTTGTTAAAGTTTCTTATAGATGGGTGAAAGATTTTCAAATTATCTAAATAACATTTTTTATTTTAATGAAAATTAGAAAGTTATATACATTTCAAAAATTTGAAAATGACAAAAAAAAATTATTTTTTTCATAGATCCAAATTTTCATTCCAAATTTTCACTAGATACTAAATGTATTTCAAAACTATTCTTGCCGAATTTTTCAATTAGCCCAAAATTTAAATAATTAGAGAATTTTCAAAAATTTTCAATTTTTTTCAAATTATAGAAATTTTCGTCAAAGATTCTTATAGATTAGTTAATAGGCTGGGGCTTAATGGGCTTAAAATCGATACCGATGCCTTCCAAAGGTGTCTTTACGATGAAAAGTCATCAGAGGGTACTTAGAGGTCCGTATCGAATCGCCAAAGTTACCCCATGCCAATCCTCATGGAGGGGGAAATGGCTCAAAATTGTGTATTTTCGAGTAAAACGCTCAAATACTTGTGCAGCTTCTAGCTCACTGAGTTCTACTACTTCGAGTGACCCAGAACCCACTACGTGGAAGTGGCTACACATCGGGCTCCACCCACGCCCTACCCAACCAACCAACCATATGTAGAACGTGCTTATTTAAGTCTGAGATTCATTAATTACACACACGAAGTCTTTCTTAGTGTCAAATAAGTTAACAGTCTTTCGAGAAAGAAGAGTGGCGCGCATCTGTTGGTCCCGAGCCTCGGGACCGATGCCTTGTCTGGACACCTCTGTTACCAGTCGAACAGTTCTTTCCACCATTACTGTGTGACAAGGGAAAGATATAAAGTCCCACTTTGGTATCAAACCATCTGCCATAGATAGCATAGCGATAAGTTCATTCTCTGTTATAGGAATTAAAACTGGACGTACGGTAAGTGAAACATCTGTCTGTTCCCAATCAATCATTTCTGTGTAATCATTAGCTCCAAAATTAATTTTCGGCACAATATTGTATCTAACAGTTGTCTGTTGCTTATGTTTTGCCTCCAGGATTTTGGTGAGTGCGTCTTGGCGAACGTTAAGCCTACGATCGGTTACCATTCCAAGAAGTATATTTTCTGGCTTGGCAGAGAGTCTGATGTGGAACCACTGAGGTACGTATACTGTAAGTTAGTATTCAACTAATACTTGCAGTTTGTTTGTAGGTCTTTTTGTTGATATGTATAATTTATAATTCTACTTGCAGCTGTTAGCCACCGAGTCTTGTTGATGGGGCCTATCTTTCGGTAGGCCAGCTCAGAAGAGCACGCTCCGAACCGTATGGCCTCTGATATCTCATAAAGATACCTTTGATCTGAGCTGAGATCAGTGGGCTCAATCCGAAGCAAGTCACACTCAACTTGCTTAAACTTTACAACATCGAGGGTCTCACAAGTTCAAAGTTGTCCCCCTATTGACCCTGAGTATTTGTTTGGACCAGAGGTAGGTCCGCCAATTAATACGAAAACACTTCTGAACGGTAGCTCATTGAAATGTAATAGACAACCCATTGCAAGGGACGATTAAGTCGTTCCTCTAGTAGACGAATAATTCCTCCCTTCCAGCCCGTATTCGTATTTGTACCGTCACAGCCCACGACTACCACTCCATCGAAGCCTCCATTCAGTTCTATTTGTTACGTAATTATAAATAGAATCACACTCATCTTGGGCATGGCTCGATGGTGTGACATGGCTTACGTATTTAGAACCTGGTTCGGCCACCAAAGATATGTGTTCCTCGTTAATAAATTCGGAGGCTGTCAATGTTTCGTCTTTCCGACGATCAAAGTAGAAGCCACGAATAGAATCCTTATGGCGTGATTATTCCTTCAATTTGGAGCCTATTTTAATTTTCTCGCGCCTTATCTTACTTTTATCTATGACTAGACACTCAGGTACTTTTTGAGAAATATCCGGGGAAATCATACCTGCTTGATTGGCAGTGAGGAGTACAGACGAGCTTAAATGTGCCGCAGCCCGTTGACTTATACCATATCTTTGAGCAACTACTGCTGCTTTAGATAAGTCAAGTCTCGCCTGCGATGATTTCCTCTGCACAAGTCTGCGTGGTATGTCGTGAAAATCATCATCATCGGTAGAAACATCAACCTTTACTTTAATTTCAGGAGGATGATTATCACCTTCACCTTCCTCAAAGAAGGAATCTGAATCTATATCCATATCAATCGTAGAGGAAGATGTGGAGGCCGATGCAGTAGAAACGCTTTCCCCACCCTGTCCCCGTTTAAGTCTGCCTCTTTTTGCATTACGTTCTGCTCTCTTATGTATTCATTTTGTTTCAGAGACATCTACGCTGGCGATTCCCATGCGTCTTTTACCTCTTTGGTCATGATAGAAGGCATGCTCTACGGCTGGAACCTTCTTTTCCTTGGCGGCGATTTTCTCATCCTTATTACTTTGAGAAGTTGTTTTACTCTTCAATTAATTTTTCAACGTAGTGTATTTTTTATGAAGATTTGTGAGACATTCCTTAATTCGCTGCTCTGAGACCGTTGGGATAGAAGCAGATTCCCAAATAATTATTAGTTTGGAACGGAGTTCGTCGGCAATGTCTCCGAAGTAAGGCTACTTGTCTTTTTCTGAAAGACAGCCCTTTTGCCTTCGAATCTCCTGACAACATCGCAGAACTTCAGCCCTCGTTGGCAAAACGTTCGGACCAAAATCTTTTGGAGGACAAAATATAGGGCACTGCACAGAGTCTCTCTTTGCGAATTTCGACATGCTGTGGCATACAAACCAAAGAGGTGAGGGCAAGCAGAACCAGAATCTCTACCACCGAAAGAACCAACGACGAGACAATGAGAAGAAGAAACTATAACGACAACGTCAACTAGCACCTGCGAGTGAACGAACATTAGGCGTGAGCCGACAGTACGAGCC
>NC_046658.1:130148221-130157872 GCF_010883055.1 Belonocnema kinseyi | reverse complement strand
GCGTCAGTGTAGAGGTGGCACGGACGCTCGTGTGCTCGTAGACAGACATGACCCAGGGACCGCACAATTATTTGAGCGTTTTACTCGAAGATACGCAATTTTGAGCCATTTCCCCCTCCATAAGGATTGGCATGGGTTTTTCGCCTTAGCCTATTAGTTACGGACTTGCAAATTATCGCAAAAATTTTTTTATTTTGATGAGAATTAGAAAAGTTATATATTTCAAATAATTCAAAAAAATTAGAGCCTGTACAATGTAAATGTTGAGCGCGAAGCGCGATTTTCGCAATGATAATGAAATCGTAAAGGCCGTAGGTGCTTTGAGAACCTTCTTTAATCTCAAACTAAAAAAAAAGTTCAGCTTCACTTTATGATTGTAGTTTATGAGGGGTTTAAATTACCAAGGAACACACAAAAAAATTGTGATAGACATTTGATATAATAGTTTTTAATATACAGTCTAGAAAATTTCGCATTTTAGTCTGTGCACAAATGTGAAGGGTAATACAAAAACCGAGCGCAGAGAGCGAGATAAATATGTTATCGAGCGACAATAAAAATATTCAAAATATCATTTAAAATTAAACTAGTTTGCTCATAATGGGTGAGGAATATTATCTTTCTATTATGTATTTTATTGCGATTACTGCAAGAATTTCTCAACCCTCTCCCAAGCCCCTCCCTTTTTTAACTGAAGTTATGTCGGACGGACGTTACAACTACACTTTACGCCGTATAACGAATTATCAGTAAACTTAAACATGATTTCGACCCACAAAATGAACTCATAGCATAAAGATGGTAATTGGGCCTATAATATAAATAATGAATAATATAAGCAATAAAATGGACTCGGAAAGGACTGGAAATTTATTTGGCTAGAGGTATGCACCAGGCAAATTTAAAAGTCAAGTTTTAGGCTACAAATGGAGACTGGGCATTTAAAATACTAAAAATACTAGGGGGATGATCTTAAGGTGACAGAATTACGAGAAACTATGCACGTAAGGAAACTAGATATTTTATGTGCGCCTGAAACAAAAAAAATGGGATGTGAAAGTAGAGCTATAGAAAACGGGTTGTTAAATGTGGATGCGAAATATGATCAGGAGTAGATAGTGTATCACATAGTAGGCAAGGAGTAGGTCTAATTTAAAAAAAAGAGCGAAGCAGCATCTCGAAGTTCATGATTCCGAATCTTTCAGACTTATGTGGGCTAGAATAAAAATAAAAATCATAAGATTATTTATCATAGCGTGGTACGCCCCAGATTTAGATGATTCAATAGTGAAATATTTTTGAGATTGGAGATGTCCTAGACGTTAAAAAATCAAATATCGTACCAATATACAAAAGAAAGGAAGATACGAGGACTGTCCCAAAAGTATCCGACCTACGTTTATGTCTTCGCGCGGAGAGACTCAGGCGACCTCTGGAGGGTACGAACGTCACCAGCAACTCATAACCTTCTCGTCAGCAGCCCGAGATACCGATAAAACAACTTAGTTCCCGCGTAGCGTGTATTTGTTTACATCGACTTTTTTGCGTTCGTCGCAATTCGTTTGGTGCTAAAAATGACACAACGAACCGAAAAGCGAATTTTCATAAAATTTGGCTTTAATCTCGGTAAAAGTTGTGCCGAAAATATTAAGATTTTGCAAAAGGCCTTTAAAGATGAGTGTATGAGCAAAATACAAATAAAAGAGTAGTATAGGCGGTTCTAAAGTGGCCGCACATCTGTTGACAGTGATCCTTGTTCTGGCCGACCTTCGACGGGAAAATCGTCGAATAATGTCGAGCGTGTGCGTGTCGCAGTTGAAAAAAATCGGCGTTTGACTGTGAGAGCATTAGAAGATGAACTTGGAATACCAATTTTCACCGAAACTTTGGGAATGACTCGTGTGTGTGCAAAATTCATCCCGAAACTGCTCACAGACCAACAAAGAAACCTTCGATTAGAAATCGCTCAGGACAGTCTGGAAATGATCAATAGTTATAAAAACTTTCTTAAAAAGGTTATTACTGGTTTATGGTCGTATGGTTCTATATATAACCATATGACCATAAACCAGTAAAAACATAATAAACATAAACCCATGTATACATGGGTTTCTGTTTATTATACCAAAACTAAGTGGAAACATCGATATGAGCGTCTTGTTCAATCAACTACTTTGAAGGACGCCAACCCCCGGAAGACGAAGAATGAACCAAGCGCCGAGAAATCGAGGTAGGTCGGATACTTGTGCGACCGCCCTTAAAAGCGACTGCAATAATTACAGAGGGATCAGCTTATTAAGTACCTTGAGTAAAATATACTAAAAAAATACTTCTTTGTAGGGTGCTGAAAATAACAGAAGAAAAGATTTGGGAAGTACCAAGTGCGTTTATGCCACAAAGGTCATGTACGGATCAAATATTTTACTTAAGGCAGATCACAGAAAAAAGCTTGAGAGTAGAAAAAGAGTTTGCTGTACATTTGTTGACATTGGAAAAGGTTTTGACAAGGTACATAGAAGTAAACTTTGGCAAGTCCTGAAAGAGTATGGAGTGAACGGATGGCTCCTACAAGCTATAAAAACAATATTTACCGGTAACAAAGCAAGTCTAAGGGTTAAAGGGAAATTGAGTGAATACTTCAATGTTATGGGAGGTGTTAGACAAGGATGCGTGACGTTTTCGTGGCTATTTATATTATTTAGGGATAAGTGTATAAGAATGACATTTTTCGACAAAGAAGGTGTTGATCTCGACAAAGTAAGAGTACGTGGGTTAGCGATCGCAGATGATAGAGTTGTTACAGCAGAATCAATCGAAGAATGTCAAAGAATGTTTAATAAACTGAATGCAAGCGTAAAGAGAATGGACCTCAACATTAATGCAAATAAAAGAAAAAACTATAGTGTTTCGAAGGAAAAGTGAGAAAACAATATGTAAACTTGAATTAAATTATAAGAAATTTAAACAAGTTGATAAATTCGTATACATTTGTAGCTTATTTACTGGGTACTAGAATTTAGATGAGGAGTCACACAGGCGCATAAACGAAGATAAGAAGCTTCTTGGTAGAGCAGGGCTCCTTATCAGAAGTACAAATAGATAAAATAAAGCTGAAATGGCAATACATAATTCTATATTTGTACCGACTGTACTATACAGTAGCGAGACATAGGGCTATAAAGAAAAAGATAAGAGCAAAATTAATGATTGATCTTATTCGGAATGCAAAATAAAGATAAAATTAATGCGTGTGACAATGCATATATCAAAAAGAAACACTGCACAATACCACTGGCTAGTTTTATGGGAAATTATTATGTTCAAATTACGTATAATATATCACACTCACTGGTTAAAATAATGAAACCCATGCAGGTGAGGAATGGAGTGACGAACTCCATTTCAGCAAAATAGATTCAGCGTAAGAGAAACGCAAACTACTGATAAGTTTTTACATCAGTATATAAGCAAGTTGAATTTTTTTAACAGATCCACTTTGTAGAAAAGTCTATATCGGCAAGATTTATTACCTATGAGACCTTCAGATAAGGCCGTGTCTCGTTTTACTGGAATTCACATAATTTTATCATCATGCTGTAGCATATTGAAATGAATCAAAAATATATAATGTCACAGTGGGCACAACATTTGGCGATGCCTTTACGACGTCGGTACGACATCTTTACGACAACTTTACGACATGATATGGTCATGTCGTTAAGGTGTCTTTACGATATCGTGAATAATAGTCGTATGAAGTTGTCGTAAAGTTGCCGTAACGATGTCGTAAAAATGTCGCCAAATTTCGTGCCCACTGGGCACAATTGTCACGATACTCGATTTCATTCACGGTGTGGCCACTCCCATAGAAAAGTGGTGAACTGATTATAGTAATTGCTACGTCCCCTAGGTGGCGCTCGTGTGAATTCAGAATTTGAAATGAACTTGAGCAGACGATAGAAGTTCTATCGTCTGCTCAAGTTCACTGTGGCTGCAAGAATTATATTTTTTTTTGTGTGATGAACTTGGATTCAGAATGGATTTTCACCTATAACACAAACTACAAATGCAACCAAATAAAATAGATCATCGATCAAATGCAATAAAATATTAAAGTCTGTTGAAATTGTTCTGATAGAACGAACAATCAAACGTTGAAGACTGTTGGAATCTTTCTATGATAGATCGATTGCAACAGACTTAAACATTTTATTGCATTTGATCGATGATAGATTTTATTTTGTTCAATTTTTGGTTTGTTTTATTGGTTATTATTATTCATGTATTTATTTCAGAAAAAGAAGTCAACATAACCTACAAATTAGGTTGAGCAGGGAAGGAGGGGGGTTGTTGCTGTCGACCATAGTTCTTGCTACGTCCCCTAGGTAGCGCTGTTCTCACATTTTGCCACAATCTATAAGTACCCCCCTAAAATACATTAGAATGGGCACACCGTGATTTCATTGCTATATGCGTGCGACACGAGGCGTCAGTGGGTTAGGGAGCATTGGAAAATATCGAAAAAATTGGCACGATTGCTCCTTGTTTGATAGCTACACGCGTGCGACAGAGCAAAAATATCTTTGGACAGAGGCTTCCGTGAGTTAAATAGTAACGGAATGTTACACGTGTTTTTTTTTAAGTTAATGATCCCAACGGAGAGCTGTCCTGATCAGCGCTTGCTTGGATTTTAGTGACGTTTATTGGCTACGGTGCGCGTATGTACTTGATTTTTAAATACGTGCGCGAACTAGAGCCAATGAGTGACGCACAGTTAAAGCATGCGCAAATATTTTTGGATCACTGTTGGGAATAATAATCGAATCAAAATTCAAGGTCGATAATACGAATCAACACTTCTGCTTTACCACTACCTTGCCACCCGCACAGCCGCAATACAAGGCCTCTGCTTGTTATTTATGTTCGAATTCTTATTTCAATTTAAGCCTTTCTGCTTGTTATTTATGATCGTATTTTTATTTCAATTTCGGAAAGGACATTTCAAAGCCTTCAAAGCATTCAAACGAGCTATATGGACCATTAAATATATCTACCTGTGTGCCTGCGGAGAATTTCTCAGAGCTTCTCAGAGCCTTGAAAATCTTTAGTACATACTCTGAGATTTCTATCCGTAGAGTTAGTATATTTTTAATTACAAGTTAATCTTTAAGCTATTATTTTTTATCAATATAAACATTAACATTAAGTAATTCTCCTTTGAAGAAATTGACACTGAATAGTAGAAGTTTAAAAACATTATTAAACCTTAAAACATTATTTCATTTTAAAGAAGTACAATTGATTAGAAAGCAATACCATTGTAGTCGACAAAGTTTAGTCATCAATTTTTTATCTCATGAAACAATTTTTTACCGCAAAAGTTGTTTACAAATTATTTTTTCAGTGACGTATATGTAATAATATTAAATTTGGGGTGCAGTTCCGTATAGGTGAACGTGACGATTTCCTTCACACTGTGTATACTTTTGTATTTTGACGTGCTCATTACGAAAATGATAGTGAAAATTGGCGACTCGGCGGTTTTCATGGTGAAATTGCGAAAAAACCATAAAAAATATGGTTTCTTACGTTTATCTCAGCCAATATGCGCAATCTCACAAAATATTGCCAATGAAAGTTATAGATCATACAAAAATACACATTTTTTGTGCAACACATTTTTTTGTACGAGAGATAGTTTCCAAGAAAATTAGTGATATCTCGATTTTTATGAAAAAAAAACAATGAGCATTCTCCATTGGTTTCGGTTGGGTACCTACTCACGTTTTTCACCACGGGAAGGTTGAAGTATTTTTAAAAGCATTTTTTTGTATTTTTCAATTCTTTAATTGTTTTTTTTACTTTTATGATTTTTAAATATATTTTGATTTATTTTAATTAGAAATTCTGAGTACATTCTATTTATTGTCTTGATTGTATACTCCTTATAAGTTTTTTTATAATAGTCTGCTGAGTATATTTAGTGACCAGGGTAATATGCTTTCATGTTAGTAATTAATTCTTTAAACGGATCAGCAACCATTTTCTTTACGCGTCGCCGCCACAAAAATTCGCAGAGATGCTCTGCAATGTTGCTCTTACGCACTCCTCCTCGTGAGAGAAATCTTCGCATCCACCGCCAAGATGACTCGATGTTTTGTGTGTGCGCTCGGCAATCGGGATCCGCAAATTGTTCAGAATTATTCACAGTTTTTTGAACAAATCCATTATCTTTGAGATTAATGTATCCCTTCCCACAATCGATGTGGATTTCTGTCCCTTACGCTACATGCTTTTTTATTAATGCGATTAAAGTAGCCTGATCTCTCTTATTATCGGGACAAATTTCCAACCGATAGTTGTAGGAATGTCCTCTGTGGATCATTCCGAGAATCCATGATCCTACTAATACACGTCCTCGCTTGTATTTTCGATGGCCGATTTTTCACTCATCGATTTCAACAACTTCACCGACACCGCCGATGCGACCATCCTCTTCGAAGTTGCTGTCAAGAGCATGCATGCAGACCTCTCTACAAAATGAGAAGCGGTCTGAAACTGTTTCTCGAGAAATCGATTGATTGTTTAAATGCTGCTTTTCCATATCGTTTGTTCAAAATTAAAGTTTAACGCAAAACAATACGTAATGAGCATACAGGCCGCTGCAGAAATGCGGCACCTCTCAAACCACGTGTTTTCTGCAACGGTGATTCTGTGACGATATTTGTGTATTTTTTAACAAAGGATGGATCCGCAAACATGTTCAGACTCCTCAAGAGTCATCTTTTTCTAATGTTTTGAGCAAAATCGTTCAGATGGAATTAATTCGATTTGTCGCAACCACTGAAGAGTTGTTTCCCTTTCTTGGAGAATCTTAGATAAACTAAAAATATTATATGTTTCATCCATCTTGACGAGGACTCAAGAGAGGAAAATCTCGAAAATAATATTGCACGCAAGAAACACACGCCTTTAAGTACTATGAGCGCGGATGGTGCAGAAAGACCTGTCGCTAATTGCATTAAGATTTGTAAATTTGTTACATTTCATCAGATATATCTGTGATTTTCTCGGAAACTATTACTCGTAAAACAATGTATCATATATGAAATGTGTATTTCGATAAGATCGATAACTTTTATTGGAAGCATTTTGCGAGATTTTGCATATTGTCTGTGATAAACGCAAAAAACCTCGGCATCCCGATGACTGGTCACAAAAATAACTTAGTTCAGACACGACTCCCTTTCCAACGTGTCATGGGTGGCGGGAAGGCACCCCTGTGACTGGAACCAGAATAAACTTAGGTCACACCCCTGTTCCTTTTTCCACGCGTCGTTGGGGTGGGAAGGCACCCTTGTGACTGGTCACAGAAATAATGTGAGTTCACACCCCTGTCCCTTTTCCCACGCGTCATGGGGGCGGGAAGGCACCCCTGTGACTGAAACCCGAAAAAACTTTGGAAACGGGTTCAATTACGCGTATAAGACGGGTTGCTGACACTGGGGACGGTTAACGCTCGAAAACGAAAAGAGCATGATTTTTATGGTTTTTTTCATAAAAATCGAGATATCACTAATTTTCTCGAAAACTATCACTCGTACAAAAAAATATGTTACAAAAAATGTGTATTTCTGTAAGATCTACAACTTTTATTGAAAGCATTTTGCGAGATTTTGCATATTGGCTGTGATAAACGCAAAAAACCACAATTTTTAATGATTTTTCCGCGATTTCATCATGAAAATCGCATAGTCGCTAATTTTCACTACCATTTTCGTAATCAGCACGTCAAAATACATAAGTATACGCAGTGTGAAGGAAATCGTCACGTTCACCTATTCGGAACTTTATCCAAAATTTGTTATTATTTTACTCCTTTTTGTTATTTTATATAATCTGTCTGTACAAAAATTATTATTATAAATTGTAAGAAACCTTATACAGATGTAAATTGTTATCAACTCAATTAAGTTTCAATCCAAGAACAAAATTATAAAAAGTATTTAGAATAAGATAGAATCACTTAAAATTAAGCAGGTTCTATACATTTTTTATCAGAATCGTTAGCGATAAATTTTTTTATAGTAAATTATGCAAGACGTTTTTTTTCTATATAAGACAACAAAAAATCAAATTTGGACATCTATGTCATGAATAATCAAGAAAATAGTTGAATCGTCAATAAACAAGATAAGATTTTAACAAAGAAAATTAATTTTCTACTAAAAAGACGAATTTTCAACTAAAAAAATGAATTTTCAATGATAAAAATAATTTTTTATCCTAAAATTGTACATTTAAATTTTTAATAAAATATCTGAATCCTCAATCAAAAAGATTTAACTTCAAACAAATAGTAGAGTTTTTAACTAGAAAAGATAAATTTTTGATTAAAAATATAAATATACGAACCTGAAATAGGATTATTCCTTTTTAGATAAAAGAATTAATATTTAAGAAAAAACAATTGAATTTTCAACAAATTGGTTCAAATTTATCAAAATATAAGAAGTTAAAGAATTTAATTTTCAACAAAAAAAAAGGAATGTGCAACTTAATAGTTTTGTTCTTAATCACAAAGATAAGTTTTCAACCAAGAACACTAATTTCCTACCAAAACTTGATTTTTTATCGAAAAATGTGCTTTTTCAAACAAAAGGTTGAATTTTCAACTAAGCAAGATCAATTTCTACTTCTAAATATCATAATGGAATCCTCGAAAAAAAGAAGAAATTTTAATTAGGACGTTCATTTTTCTACCAAGAATTATGAACTTTCAATCTAAAAGGAATTTTTAAAAATAACTGAATCCTTAATGAAAAATATTCATTTCAACCAAGAATATTACTTTTCTACCAAAAATTACGAGTTTTCTACAAAATCTAGAAAGTTTCAAACAAATATATGAATTTTGTCTTAAAAATATCCTTTTTCAACCAAAAGTAATATAAGTAAATTTTACTATTATAAAAATTATATTATTATATAATATATTATATATGTAATTAAAAATTTGTCATAAGAACAACCGCAGAATTTCGCCGGGAGCGGGTGCTAATCTGAAAAATTGCACCCGCTTCCAGCGAAATCGCGGTAAAATTTCAGCCATAACCACGTCTCACAACCGTGAGATAGGCGATTACAGTCTGTGAAGGAATCAATACGACGATCTAGCAAAAGCCTCGTGCACCCTAAGAACACGGAGTGACCCACGGACAACCGCCTTCTGCATTTTTCCCGCAAGTGTTCTAGCATATTGTTGACACGCAGGGATGCTTTTTAGGCTATTAGCAAGTACCGAAAATTCGATAACGAACATGGTTAACTTTTTGAAGTCAAGAAGAACCATGTCAGGCCTCGACTGAGCAACAGAAACAATTGTCGAGAATATAAAGTTCCAGTATATGCGGTACTTCCCATTCTCTAAAATTGACTCAATTTCGCTAGGAGCATTTAGAGGAGCGATATTAAGGTGAATGCCGTAGGAGTGACAGAGATGGTAATAAAGTACTCTTAGTGCCGCATTATGCCTTTGAATTTCCTTTTGATTTCCAAAAGACAGATGATAAGTCTATGGGATGTAGAATCGAAAGCTTTCCGATAATCAATCCAGGCCATCGATAGGTCACGCTGATAGAATGCTGCATC
>NC_046658.1:130137588-130148121 GCF_010883055.1 Belonocnema kinseyi | reverse complement strand
CCGGGTGTTTCTCGCACCACAGAGCATGCAGCCGTGCCATGTAACCCCGTTCACGGGCCACACTCGCATCGTAGCAGTCTAGCAAGTCGTGATTCAGTTGCTAAGTCCACCCAAAGGTCACGAGATCCCGCCGATCCATCGCATTGAATCCATTTTCATTGGCTCCTTCAGCTCTAGATTGGTCGGCATTGTTGGCCGACCCATTGTCGGGAGCCCAGCGCATTCTGTTGTTTTGAACCGCACTTACTTCAACTATGTTTGGTGTTGTCATTGCTGTTCCCACGAGAAGCTAGGGAAAGGGGTTCGTCCATCCTTGTAGAGCCCCGCATGCAAGGATAAGGCTGCTTACTCTGAGACGTCGCCCGGTATCCCAGAGTCACCGTTCTAGACACCTCACCCAGGTGCCATTCAGCTTTCGGCACGGTTCTCACACCTCCGCTTGGGGGTTAGTTCCTCCGGGACCACCCCTGGACAATTGTCCGCGACTACCTATTTATTTTTGTAACCATATTCAGCAGAAACCCTTGGTCCGGGGACCCTCTATCCGCAACCCGAGGACGCGTTCGGTGGCTTTGTCATAGGCCCTTCGGTTTGATTTTAGAGGAATCAAAACCGAACCGAATATATATATATATATATAAATCTGAAGAAAACACTCGAATTTTCAATCAAAAAGGTTCGTTTCAAACAAAAACAGACGAAGCTTCATTTATGAACTTAATATTCAACGAAAAAACGGGATGGTTCAGTATTTAGTTACAAAAATTATTTCCAATTTAAAGAAGTGTAATTAAAAGAAAATACCTGAGTTCTCTACGAAAACAGATTGTAATTAAAAATATCAATAAATTTTGTACCAAAAGCGGAAAGCTAAAATTTCACTTCAATAAATTAATTTTGAAAAAATAAGAATTGTCCGAAAAATTATTGTATCCTCAATCAGCAAGATGAACTTTCAAACAAGATGATTAATTTTCTACTAAAAAAGACGAATTTATAACAAAATCCATTCATTTTTAAAGAATTAGTTAGATATTTAACGAAGAAAGATCACACATTAATTTAAAAATTTAATTTTCTACTAAAAATGTCATTGTTGAATTTTCCATTAAAAAAATTAATTTTCGACAGCAAAAAAAACAGTGTTATGAAAATTATTTCTAAGGAGATCGAATCCATTTAACATAAGGTAGGTTCTGCACTTCGAATCGCTATTTCGATCAGGAAAAGAATTATGTTGTTTTTAGATTAAATTTTAAGAGAACTTTTTTTCGTTGTAAAATAAATTCTATGTTCAAAAGATTAATTTTTAACCAATAAGATTAATGTTTTACAAAAAAGACGAATTTTTAACCAAATACTTGATTTTAAAACTATATCGCATCCCTGAGGGTGCTCTTGCACGATTGGCGAGTCTTTATCATTGCATATCGGATGAAACACCTAATTAATCGATTCAAAAATTCTGGGAGGTTAAAGAAACTCCTTTTGCATCGCGCTGCATGAAAAGTTAAGATGATTGTAAGTTGCACTTCCAACAAATTCACTCGCGATTAGCGAACGATCATTATGTAGTGTAACTGCTACCTAAATCGGGTCCTCCAGTTAATATCGGCCATTCACGAAGGATGGCTGAAAATCAATGTTGTAAATATAAAAAAAAATATCTCGAAAGATATTCCAGAATATTTAGCCTCATTCGCAGATAGAACATGACCGTGCGTTGAGACCATTGACAAATAGTACTGGACCGCTGGCTACGGCTGTCGGAAGTGAACAAGGGCATAGAAAGAGAGGGCAAATCAAAACGGTCAATCTGTCCTTTTCTAAGGATAGTGATTGGATCTGCTCATCTTCCATTTCCTTGCATTAAAAAAGGTTCGACTGACCAATTGCTAATCGCCCTCCCTAGAAAAGGACAGGATAACTTTCTCGATTTGTCATGTCTTTCTGTCCCCTAGTCCACTTTCGACAGCTGTAGCCAGCAGTCCAGTACTATATCTCAATGGCTGAGACGGTGAACGCCTGGTGCTCCCTCTCGTGAGCTGTGCGTGATCGTTGCGCGGTATCGTTAGTGTCTGGCCCTTTTTCCATTGTTGGTTTGTGAACGGCTGCCTCACAGTGTCGTCTGACCATTGTTGAAGAACTGCTTGTGTTATGTATTGGCATTTTGTGCTGACTTCTCTTTAGCATTTTATTGAGAGAATAGCACTGCTGGTGTATGACCGGCTGTCACCTCCATGTCCTAAGAGTTACTTCTATTTGTGTTAAAGCCTCGTCACCGAATCCTTACATTCTGGTGCTTTGCAAAATCTTTAATTGAAAAGTAAATAAATTGTCAACTTCAAAACCAGAAGATAGTAACACACTAAGCATAATTTGACAGATTTTGATGAAACTGATTTAGAAGCACGTGGCACGAAACATTCAAAGAAATTATTGAACAGAGCTATGCGCATTTTTCTTTGCGCATTTTTTCTTTCACACTTATATTCTCATTTTGAGAATATTTTCTTCCTTTAGTTAGAAGGTACTCTTGAAGCAAGAATTTCGGTGTTCGCTTGGAACCATTTTCAAATTGAATAATAAGAGGAATAGCAATTGTTTTCCATTTTTCAAATAACTTCTTTTGATATTACAAAAAACACTAAAGTTAAATTTCGTTCCATGTAAAATTTCCTGTTGTTAAAGCTAGCATGCTATTTGGCGGAGCTTTATCCTACGATGGAATAAAAGCTGTCGTTTGCTACGGCGTCATTAGCAGCAAGGGGAAAAGTATAGGTGAATTCGAGCAATAAATCGGGAAAACAGATTTAAAACAATACTACAAAAAAAGAGAATCTAAAATTCTTTTCAGGTAGGACTTGCAATTACGAAATATTAAACATATTTCGGTGAAAGTTTCACCGACGTTAGAAGAATAATTTTGGTCTCGGCTACTCCGTCACGCAGAAGTGAGCAAATTTCAGTCGAACCTGTAGAATGAGCAACAGAAAACACAAAAAAGCTCTTCTTACTGATATATGTCCTTTAAAATGAAGTACATTATTGTAGACGAATTAAAACTTATTTAGTACCATTTAGCAAAAAGCGCACAAAGCAACTGACACATGGGAATCTCCATTTCTCTCCAATTTAATTGAGTTAAAAGACGATAGACAGCGCTAGCGTCGTAATTCTCTCTACATCTCGAATAAAAATGCAGCGATTATAAGGTCAAAGATTATCCAGGCAAGGCTAAAAATCGGAGATTATCTTAAATTCATGTAAAGTTTATCTAGCAAGGTTAATTTTTGTTGTGGTGAATATTTCACCTAAGATTGATGCAAATTTTATCTTTTGTTTTTTCTGTGACAAATAGTGTTTGTGCTAGAGGATAACAGAGTTATGCGATACCAATTTTATTATTAAAAAAAATAGTTTTAGTTAAGATTAACAATGTGTTTTTACAGATTAGATGTGTTTTATAGCTATGAAGTGCATGTACTTATCATTATTATGTGCATGAAGTTACCTAAAAAATATGCTTCTGTGTGGTTGAAGTATGTCACACAAACTTGGAAATTTAAAAAATTTGTTATTAGTGTAAAATTGCAATTGAAAATGAAAAGAAATCTTTATTTTGTCAAGAAAAAATATTAATTATATACTCGATGAATCTTAGTGAAACGAGACACGCCCATATCTCAAGTTTCCATGAGTAATAAATCTTGCAGATATGAAGAATTATAAGATCTAAAAAAAATCGCTATCCCCTTCTCTTCTATACAATAGATAAAGCTGTGTGATGAAATTTATGTTAGTCTGCGGATCAAACATATTCCAAAGATTTACCGGTTACTGATTTTAAAAATCATCAGAATTTAGTTTGTGCTTCTCTTACGCTGAATCTACCTTGCGGAGATGGACATCGTCATTCTATTCCTCAACTGCATGGGTTTCATTGTTTTAACCAGTGAGTGTGATATATTATACGAAATTTTAACATTCAGGCAGCGACAATTATTTTGCACTTTAAATAAGATCGCTTATTATAAATATTTAGCACACAAATTCCGCAAAATTACCCCGGACAGAAAATTTTGTAACACAGAAGTAGCTGTTACACGTGCAACATTGACGAAAGGCATCCTTTTTGGTAGATTTTTAATCGCTGCAAGTGATTCAAAAGCGAAATCTTTGAATGATGTCAAATGTCCGGTATGACATTTTTTTACTCAATTATCTTAAAAACCTGGTTTGCCAAACGTATTTTTGTTTTAAACTAAAAACTAGAGAACAAAAATAATTAAGAAATGATTTTTAGAAACCTGGAAGAATGTTCATATTATAAAGTTCGCTTTTTTGAGCATAAATATAATAATATTTAAATCTCGCGTTTAAATCATTGACAATTGTAGAACAAAGTTTATTGCGAACTATGCAGAGTATATTTTATTTCGAACAATATGGCGGGAATATAATACGTAGCCCAATTATGAAACGTCGCGAATCGCAAATAGAAAAGATTGATAAAAGAACGTGATTCTGTAATGATAAGAAAGCAATATTGTGAAACTTTGAATTATGAGAAGGTTGCGTTAGAATGAATGATTATAATTATTTGAGCAATAATTTATTTTGCGTAAATAGTGTGCATTACCTTCATTAAAATAACGTATTCAGGAGTTCTTGCATCTGAATAGAAAATTTTAATTATTGATACAAGTGATATACTTTGCCTTGTTTTTTATAACCGTATAGTTCTCGGCGTATGCGCTTTAAACGTAGTCTTTTCACTCCTAGGGTAACAATATACCATCCTGTAACTTTATTGTCAAAAATAAAAAAAATTTGGCGCGAATTTTTTATTTTGTACTTGCTGATTTATACTTTTTTTCAGTGTTCAACAAAAGCATAATTCTTTTTTTTTTAACTAGATGGAGAGCAAAGAAATAGCAGCCATTCTCTCATTCCTGACCGGGGCAGCAATAACCATCTGTCAAGAGACTCTCTTCCTCTTTCTGAAAACAGCCACATTTCTATAATGATTAACGGAGCTGGTTTTATTGAACATGGACAACTATTTTCTTCTCCTCTAATAGATGGAGCGATCCATGCTTGCGGCCCGCCGCGTGTTTATGTTTACAGGTATCTTTCAGCAAAGTACCGGTTTAAAGCATGTCTCCAGCGTTTTAATAATGTCCCATTTGATAATACTGAAGAATCCCAATGTTACATAACAGAGGGTCAAAATACTTATTATGCAAGACTATATACTAATCTTGCTGAGTTGGGATACAACCTCACTGATTTAACTATGGTCCAACTCGATGCTCAAAATCCAAATTGGGGTAATCGAATTCAGCGTTGGATTGGGATTCTACAACATTTTCCTCGAAACATGCGAGTTCCTGACTGGGTTCAACACTCTCCATAGGTGTGGTCATCTGTTCAATATTACAAGCAGATACTACTAATAATTGTAATCTAATTATTGTCGAATAAAAGCATTATTCTGCGCAAGTGTATCTTACTTCATTTGTTTCAGTCTCATCAATAAAACCCAATTCTTTTTCGAAGTCATTCATTTTACAGCGTATTTTACCCATACCATAATTACTTAAGCAATATTATTGCTTCAGTCATATGATATAAATTGCTAATTAGTATGCATCCTGCATACTATTAGGACACTCGAAACCAATTTTTCGCCGAAAAGAAATTATTCTTTTATATTAATATATTATTACTTTATATTTTAATATTTGTTCACATGGTCGAGTACACAATTATTTGGTTTTACAGAATCACTACACTATTTGGAATCGCACGCTATGAAAATTTTTATTTGCCGCGGGCTCGAACCGAAGATTCAAGAAATTGAACGGACTTTAAAGAATTCAAGAACATTATTTACATTTTAAAACTAATTAAAAATCTTGAAAATCATTTAAATTCTACTAAAATTCCTTTAAAATTCTTCCAGATAACTTAAAATCTCTTAAAAACTTTAAAAATATCTAAAAATATTCTGAATTCTTTGAAATTATTTGAACACATTTAAAATTGATTTATAAACTTTAATCTTTGTTAATTTTAAACAATTTTTAAATCCCGTTAAAATATGATGAAATACATTCAAATCCTTTCAAACACTTGAAAATATTTTGTAATTACACAATAATACATAAATTTCTTTGAAATTTCTTGACATTTTTCAAAATCACTTTAAATAATTTGGAATCTTTAAAAAACACCCATTACATGCGCACAGTAAGTGACGTAATCTTTAAAAATATCGTTTCAATACACTTGAGAATTATAAAATATAATTCTTTAACATTTTTTTCCAATCTGACTTATTAAAAAGTTAATCACTAATTTAAACTTCAGTAAAAATTTTATTGAAACAAGAGTGGGTCACATTTCACTTTTTCAGATTTCGAGTGATCATAGTATTCTTTCACCATCAACTCACAAACATTGTCGAAGGACAAGATAAACATTTTGGATTTATAGTCCATTGCAACTTCAATATGATTTACAAATTATAAATCAACTCTAATTTACAAGTCCTACAATTTCAGAAAATTTTTCTTGATTCTTAAAAGTCTTGCAAAATCAGAGTATAATTAGTTTGATGGTAATTTATTCAATATTCTTTAACCTTATTCTTCTCTTCCCATGATTCTTCAATCATTTTGGCTTCCATATATTTGACAAACGAATTCTCATAATTTAAGATTTGAATTTAGAAAAATAACTTAGGAATTCCCAATTTCATTAAAAACGCATACTTTTCAATTTTAAATAAAGATTTTTTTCTAAATAAAACACAAAATAAAAAAAATAAAATCTCTTTATTAAACATTTTTTCTTCTAAATAAAAAAAATACGTTTTACCTAATTTGGTAACCTTTATTTGGTAACGTTTTAGAAGGTTTAACAGCGCGTGTCTCATTTCATTAATCAGCAAGGCTGGATTTCCATTTTTGCCACTTATTTATAAAAACAGATATAGGTCCAACCTTATTCAAGAATAAATCTTGTACAAATTTTTGAGTTAGGTATTCAAAAGTTTTCTCACTTACCTCATTCCTTACAAAATAATACGACAATAATAATCTAGAGTTTTTTTACGCCTTGACATGCTTTGAACTTACTATAAACGTCAGATTATGTTCCATAATTGCATTCAATCAAAGATATTTTTGACACACAATAATGAATACTTACCATGAAACTTTAAAATAAATGTACGCACGGTACAATACATCGATTGATATGGCTGAATCAAGCAAACAGCCACATTCTCAATGCAACACTCAGGCTCGGTCAACTACGTGGTAAATAAATGGCGAAATTCAGCGCCATCTGCGATGGCCAGGAGAACTACAGAAGCATGAATGTGTTGATCGCTATATATGTGCATGCTTCTTCCTTCGAGACGAGTCAGGATGTGAATAAATAAGAATTTTTATTTTTTCTGAAGCAGAGCTGACCAGTGATATACAGTTTTTTAAATTATGTTATAACCACATGAGTTTGCGTTTTCAAGAAATCCTTTTCATTGAAGTGATACCGGCACACAGAAACCCATTTTTGAGGTTGTGGGCTAATACGATGACAGCACCAGACAACAGGTGACAGTAACAAATGACAACAAACAATCTTTCGCACACGCGCTTTTTACACCAATTTGCGCCATCTGGGACGGACAGGAGGACTAATTTGACTCCCCTCGCTGCCTCTCAACCCCCGCGCCAATGTTCTAAAAATTCGGCATTTTCCCTTATTGAGTTGACCGAGCCTGGCAACTATTAAACGCAGTGCTCTTTTAAATAAATAGTTGATACAAGTATACGTTCAATACAGTTATGCTACGGAGGCATAACATTCTTGTACCTACACTATAATATTTTCATATTTTATTCATATATCTAATACTACACTTTTCTCAACTATCATTTCGGTCAAACAAACTTCCCTTTGTCATATTAGGCTTGGTGATTTCCTTATACGTAAGTAATAATTCTCAAATCTGTATGGCTGAGAGAGCACAATTTTTTTTCTAATTCAATTAAAAAATTCTCAAGCAAGCTCCGAATGCCAATAGCCCCAAACTATTTCTTTCAGTGTAGCTGACAAGTAGCTAGTTACGTAGAAAGATTATTTACAGTTATTTATATTTAGACAAAATAACAATTTTTAATTTTCTTTAGTATTTCACGTTCGAAATTTAGTTTGTCTACATATATCCGACCCCCTCCCTTATTTAACAGAGTGTAAAAAGATTGTTGACCGCCAAACTGAATACGTAATTTATACATAATCCCTGAAACACAACGTATTTTGCAATAAAAAAATATATTGACATGAACAAATTATTTTATAAAATTATTAATTTAAAAAGGGTCGAAACAAGAAGAATAATAGAAAAAAGAAGAAAATATGTTTTTTGCGTAGATGCAAATTTAATAAACAAACTCTTAAAAAACCCTTATAACAATAATAGGGAAAATGAAATTTTTCTCTAGGGGTGGCAGGATATTATACTTATAATATTGAAAATCACAATTCGTACATAGTATAATAATATTATAATATGTACAAATTGTGAATAAATAATAATAAATTAACAATAATTAGGCAGTAATAATACAGGCATACAATTTATTTTGCTAAAGATATGAGGAATTTCACAAATATTATCAAATATTTAATAAAGAACTCGAAGATTTCAAAATGTTTTTAAAAATTTTGCAAAGATTTCGGATGGATTTAAGAGATGTCGTAAAGAATTCACAAAGAATTCACTGATTTTCCATAGATTTCACACATACTTTAATCATTATAACAAATATTTCAGAATCTTTGAAATATTTCGCATCGATTAAAATAAGTTCAATCAATTCAATTCTAATTCTCTCTTCATTGCGAGGCACGTGATGTTCAAATTTTGGTGATATGCTTGCTTATTTTTGTCGGAGGCTACGCTGACTTCATTATTTTACAACGCATCACCAGACGTTTCTCCTACAACCGCAGTACCACTCACTTTAGTTGCACTGCTACCAATGGCATCCCGAAGCATAGTCGATCTTTCCTCTATATCTTTATTACGTAATAGCGTCTCCCAAGTTGCCTTATTTCTGCGTTCGTATATCTTATTCTTAAAATCTATTCGCACTACCGTTTTCTGTAAATACTCAATTTTAGTTCGTTTTACTTTCGTTTTTTTTTGTGTTTTCCTTCCTTCCCAAACTTGACCTAAGTTTATTTTGGTGACTATAAGGTAATAACCAATAATGCATGCAGATCCCCTTATGACTATCGAGAAAAACAGTCACTGGTGACTGGTGACATGTTATGAGTGGAGCAGGTACTACACAACGTTTTTGAATTATAACTAACAATAATCTTGTAAAAATGTTGGAAAGGGATATAATTAAGGCCATGTGACGAGAGGTTCACGTGATCAAACCTGGTCTTCAATTTTTCTTTCTCAACTTACGTCCACACGGAATGAGATATCGTGTTAAAAAATTGGCACGATAAATAGAAGGCATGCAAGAATGTGTATCTGGTCCTAAATAATTATAATAATCTTTATTTGCATAAATAAACTTTTTCTTCCTCCAACTCTTCGCAAGGCCACAAACGATCCTTTAATATTTATTAACATTTCCCCAAAAAAATTTCCGCGTTATTTAAACTTTTATTTATGTATGCTACCAGAAAGATCGCAGACAGTAGTTGCTAGCAGTGAAAAATACTTTTAATGCTCAACTGGTCATACATTTCTTTAATGAACCCTTAATTTTAAAACCACCGGGACACCTGCCAAAGCAACTATTCGCTTTGCGATATCAGACTAAATAATTGTTAATAAGGAAATTAATTGCAATAATATTTACCTAATTTTCAACTTTCTTTCATTTAACAGTGCGTACTAGTCACTTGAGAATAAAATTATAACTTTCTAATTGACAAAGTGCATGGGAATCGGTTAATTTGTGCTCAATTTTTCTAATATCTTCGTAAAAATAATTTTTTCGGAATTAGTGATCTGCACAGGTTAAAATAGAGTTGAACCACACTAGGTAGAGTCTTAAGGCTAAAATGTGAACGATTTTTAATGATTTCTATCTCTCCTAGGTGGCGCCTGTGTTGATGCTTGTGTGGTAGAAGAGGAAGATCAGGAATATAGGAACATGGCGGACATGTAAATAACGAGTGAGTTAGTAAATTAATCACGTCTCCAAATTATTCACATTTTCTGTTTGAAACAAATTTACATTATTTTTATTTTTAAATTGAAAAAGAGACCGTTCTGTTCGGAGTAGTATTAAAGTGTTGGGCTTAGTGTTTCTGTTTAAATATTTTTTTCATTTCGAATTATGGGAAGAATAATTTGCACAAGAAGACCGTATGATGTAATATCAAAAAACTCAATGCATTTTTGATCATGCGCTATTTTATGTTTTCCTATATTTCATAAAATGGTTTGTTTATGTAAATTATTCTTCCTGTAAATCTGAATTAAAAAAT
>NC_046658.1:130120898-130137488 GCF_010883055.1 Belonocnema kinseyi | reverse complement strand
AATTTTTCGCGATGTTACGGGGCCTCGAACACATCAAAATAACGGGTTTTTGACCCTTTTAGGTTAGAATATCTCGAAAACTGAGGGTGATGGAATTTTTCTTAGGTCAGATTCGGATTCAGCGCAGCAAAAACCTTCGGGTATAGTAGGTCTGGTCTCTGGTTCTGAGAATTGTTGGCCTGTGTAATCTAATGTAAAAAAATTTTTCGCAAAAAGTTTGAATTGTATAGAGTTTGATGAAGTTACTTATTGAATTAAATTGATTTATATTTTTCAAAAACTTATTTACTAATCACTGTAGAATATAAAAAATGATTGCTAAACTTCTTTCATTAAAACTTTATCATTAAAACTTTAATAGTAGATTATGCACCTAGGCAGTAAAGTTGAACTTTATACGAGGATGCAGAATTTAACGTCTGAGCTGAACGCGAAGACGGGAAAAAGCATCTGAGTATAAAAGAACTTTACTGCCGTGGTGCATACGATACTTTATCTGAAATAAGCAGAATAAGAGCTCTTTTTCTGGAAAACGGGGCTTGATTGTACCGCGAACACACTCGCGTGGGATGACGTTGAAAGTCCAAAATCCACTTCGTAGTTTAACGTAATTTTTAAATGAATTCTTCCCCCTATTTTCTTTCACTTTTTTCACTTCTCATTCACTTTTTCCTCCTTACTCTCACCTTCACGTGTCGCTCGTCACAGTGCAATAAAGTGCTATTTTATTGCCGCTCCACGGGCAGATAAAGTGCGCTTGTTCTGCCTATTTTAAATAAAACAATGTCTTTGAAACAAAAATGTTAAAACTGTGATTCTATTAACACCGTTTCACGTGAAAACGTTTAATTTCAATGTTTCATATGTTTCATGAAACATAGTTATCGTGCTAAAAAACTAAAAATCTACAGACACACACACACAGATATACAGAAGGACAGACAGACACATGCGTAAAAACCATTTTTTCGGATTTTTTTTTTTTTTTTTTGTTGTGAAAAATAGCATTAAGAACATTTTTAAAAAAAAGTAAATTTTTTGCAAACCCACACGTGAGACGAAAAAGAAATTAAAAGACATAAGTTCTGATGAAAATGTGCCTCTTGATGAGAATGTAAAAATATTCATTCTATGCTCAACGAATTTCAGTGAAACGAGATACGGCCATATCGGAAGTTCCTATTGGTGATAAATCTTTCAGATATAAAGAATTGTAAGAGCTAATAAACCATTGTTATTCCCTTCTCTCTTGAAATAAAGATAAAGTTGTGTAATTTTTACGTTAGTCTACGGAGTGAACATGCTCCAAAAATGTACCAGTTACCGATCTTAAAAATCATCATTAGTTAGTTTCCATTTCTCTTAGACTGAATTCTTCTTGTTGAACCTGCCTTGCTAAAATGCATATCGTCATTATATTTTTCAACTGCATGTGTTTCATTCTTTTAAGCAGTAAGTTAGATATAATATACCCAATATTATAATCAGCCATCGTTCATTATTTCGGAATTTTCCATTTGACTAGCCTGTTGTGCTATAAAATTTTTCTTTTCAGTATAATTATTATTAATATAGACCTTAAATTTATGTTTATTTTTTACTTTGAAAAAGATAATTCATGACAACAATACCGTAAATCAGCCCTACACGCTTTTTTGTGGGTCAAAATCCTAATTTTCAAATCTTGCTTTTAAACTATTGAAAACCGTCAAAAAAATTTACTCAGGGCTGTATTGGGTATGTTTTAGTTCGTACAATATGGAAGAAATACAAATGTTACCGAAGTATAAAACGTGCCGAATAGCAAACAGAAAAGATTGATAAAAGAACATGTTTTTGTACGTACTCAAAAGGAAAAGGTATACAGTGTGTCCCATATTTATAGGGCCACCCCATTTTTTAAGGATAATTTTTTTTCTATTGAAACAAAATGCACCAAATATTTTGAGTGGATAAATGAGTCGAATTAACGATTTTTCCTAAAATATAGAGCTCGCAATTCCATTCGTTCATTTATTTGGACATTTTTTCGAAAAAATAGGTGTCTCAAATTAATAGGATCATTAAAAAAAACTTCAATTTTTTTGAAGAATAATAAATAATTAGTAAAATAATGCAATTTAAAATATATAATATTAAAATTTTACTTCTTACATTCCATAAACATGTACATATGTATGTATAAAAACTAAATATTGTGCGTGAATTCCAAAAGTAATTTACAGTTGTGTTTTTCTTTTAATTTAAATTTTTCCCCAGGATTTTTCACATACATACTTTACCACATACATTATTTTTGGGGATTATCGACGTATTTTTCCTATTTTAAAAGTGTATATTCGCACAATATGTTCGAAATAAATATTTATCCTATTTTTATTGCGGGGATCCCCGTAAGTAGCGGGAGTTCCTGGGTTTTTCTCGCTTTACCTGGCATGCACATATGTATCCTCCTGGTATAAATAGGCTTCCGAATGCATTTTTGGCCAGTTAAATTGTGCTTGTGCGTTAATAATATTCGAGGTAACAAAACAAATATGGGAAGAGGGAAAGCATTGTCTGCAGAAGAAAAGGCGTCAATTAATGTGTATGAAAAATGTGGGAAATCACAACGTAAAATAGCGAAGCTTATAAACCGATCGAGAAATGTTATTTACCTGTATATAAAGAATAGAAGTAATCAAATAGTGAAGAAGAAACGTGGACCACGGCCAAAGCTCTCAGATCGTGACAAACGAAAAATAGTCGCCGCCGCCTCGCAAACAACTAAGGGGTGCAGAAGAATAAAAAATGATGTGGCTCCTCAAGTGTCCAAAAGTACAGTGCATCGAGTATTGAAGGATTCCCCTAATTTAGTATGTCAAAAAATTCAAAAAGCGCCTAAACTGAAACATCATCATATGCAGGCACGCTACAATTTTGCAGAAGAGAAGCTGCATTGGACGCACGAATGGTCAAAGGTGCATACTTAGACAGTGCATTTTTTCTCATAACAAATAATTAGTTCCTTCAAGCCTATGTAATTAAAGCTTGGGTCTTTTACTTGCTTTTCAGATTATCTGGTCTGACGAAAAACAATTTAATTTAGATGGTCCTGACGGAATGCGTTATTATTGGCGTGATCTGAGAAATGAGCCTCGTTATTTTTCAAACCGAAACTTTGGAGGCGGTTCCGTCATGGTATGGGGGCCATTAAGCGGTTTCGGAGAAGTGGCCTTAGCTTTTATTTCTCATAAAATGAAAAGAGGCGATTACCAGGCAGTGCTAGAAGAACATCTTGAGACCTAACTTGGACATTTCCGCTCTGCAAAATTGACTTTCCAGCAGGACAACGCAGCGATACATGCGAGCAAGTCTACGAAGGATTGGTTGGCAAAGTCAAAGATTCCCGTACTCGCGTGGCCAGCGATCTCTCCAGACCTTAACCCAATGGAAAATATTTGGGGCATGATGCTACGCGATGTGTATGACAACGGAAAGCAGTACACAACGGTCGCAGAGCTGAGGGAAGCAATCAAATCAGCATGGAACAACGTCACCGCGAAAAGTCTCGAAAATCTGAATAAATCGATGGTAAAGCGAATGAAAATGGTATTAAAAAATGACGGAAATACTAATAATTACTAATTTTGCGAATAAAATCTTTTTATTCATATCATTTTTTCGAAAAAATGCCAAATAAATGAACGAATGGAATTGCGAGCTCTATATTTTAGGAAAAATCGTTAACTCGACTCATCGATTCACTCAAAAAATTTGGTGCAGTTTGTTCCAATAGAAAAAAAAATATCCTTAAAAAATGGGGTGGCCCTATAAATATGGGACACACTGTAGAATCTAAATGGACAGATTAGATTTTTTCTTTTCTTTATGACTCTGTACAATGGATTAAAATAGAATTAATTAGTGCTAATTCAGATTTAGAATTTATTCGCCTTCAAAACTTTTTTTTTTTTAAATCAAACGTTTCCTCTGTTTTCAGAGAATTTTTGGAATACGAAGCGTCTTATTGAAACAGTTGCAAAAATATTTTTTTGCCTTTTCTTGTAACTCGAACTTCCGAAACATAAGAAATATAAAATGGTTGTCGATATCTAATAGAAATAAGGGAAAAAGTACAAAAAAATAAGTTTTCCGTGGGTATTTGTTAACTCGATGACACAGCTTTTAATTAGTTTGTATTGTCGAAGAGAGAATAATTTCTGTATTGTACGTTACAATTGCCACATATTGTTTTAATTTTCTTCTTTAAATTTAAGGACTTGTGCTAGGGTGACCACGTGACCAAACCAGTCCTCGGTTATGACATTTTTTTGATGCTCACTACGACCACACGGTTTGAGATGTCGTATTTAGATAAATTCTAACAAATCAATATAAACAATAACATTTGCATATTCGTTGTAAATCAACATAGTTTCTCGGTAGGAAGGCTTGCATTAAGAAGTATTAAAAAATTGTATGCATTCAGTGGTAACATGAAAAATATTAAATATTTCTGGATCTCGTTTTTGCCTTCCCGTTTTGAATCTACACGGCAGTATAAGTTAACTCTTAAATTAAATCCCTTTCTGTTTCTGGCGCCAGCAATATTTTTCTGAATACCACGAAGCAATCAAGAAATATAAAAATGTTTATCCCTTAAAATGTTGAAAATGTCGCTGCTTTTATGTTGTTTCGGATAATAATGAGGTGAAAAGCTTTTAAAATATAGCATCGGTCATTTTACGATGACAGAAATAATTTTCACACAAAAGGTTCTGATGAAAAATAATTTAATACAAGTTTTAATCATGACTTCACATTACACCAAACCCTCGCTTTCAGTGAAGTGTGGGTGGATGCCTTCAAGTAATCTTCAACTGATTTCGAAGTGATCGAAACGTAAACAGTAAGGAACGCCTCACTCGTTTCCAATTGGAATATATGTATACTGTCCTGAAAAGGTTTTGACTCACTTAGAAAAATCGCTTTTTTGTATTTACCGCTTTAATTATCGTTTTCAGATAGTTTCATACAACGTATTTGTTTAAAATAACATTTTATTAATAAGCACTAAACTTTTACTTGTGATATTCTTGAGTTTTCTTCTGGAAAAAATTGAGAAAATCAATACAGCTGTTTTTCATCATTATGTTGGCCTTTTGATTTGATAATAGCCCTACAAATTCTGGGCATTCTTTTCACCAATTTCTGAAGTCTTTCTGGTTTAGGGTCGTTATCTTGCTAAAATACAAATCCTTCTTCTATCAAATCGATGCCAGATGGAATAACGCTTCGCTAAAGTATCCGATGATAGTCTTCTTTCCGCATTTTTTTGTCGATTTTTACCAAGATGCCGACACCAGCGTAGCAGAAACAACCCCATACCATCACACTACCACCGCCAATCTTAACTGTTGGCTTTACACATTGAGGTGCGTGCCGTTTATTAGATTTTCTGCGACAGCACATTCGCCGTTTGCTACCGAAAATTTCAAATTTTGATAGTTCGGTAGACTAATTTTTGTGTTTTTTGCTCAATTGAGTCGTTTATGGACGTTTACCGATCGCAACAATGGTTTTTTGGCCGCGACCCGTCCATACAAACCGACATCATGCAACCGACGTGTGACCGTTGTATCGGAGATCGGCTCCGGTAGCGTCTGATTGATCTTGGCTCTTATATCTGGCACTGTTTTGAGTTCTGTGCGCTTACTTAGCACTTGTATAAGTCTATCGTCACCTTTTGTCGTCTTTCTGGGTCGGCCCGAGCATTTCCTGTAGGAAAACATTTTGATTTCAGCGAATCTCTCCAATCTTGTACGGACTCCTTTCTGCGAAACTCCCAGTATTTGTGCAATTTTTCGCTGCGAATGGCCGGTTTCACATAAAATTACTATCTGGGCACGTTTTTCTTTCGGTATTTGCCTTGCTCTTGCTATTTTCAAGACTATAGACACGATTTTAAAGTGGCAATATTGATGAAAATATTATACAATGCGCAACTGTCTTTCAAGGGCCAGAGTGACGAAATTTGAGGTTATTGTACAGACAATTGACGGCAGATAGGGTTCAAAGTCATTGGCGCTCATTTTGAAGTATCGATGCATTGAACAAAAATTGATTCGAGGTAAAAAAATGTTGAAGTAATTAAAAATGATATATTTTAATATTTTCGATTTTTTAATGTTTGAAAATAAACATACTTTGATACAATCAATAAATGATAATCAAAGAAAACGCCTGCTCCCCTGAGAAACTGCTGAGAACGGAGTGACTGAAAGCCAGAGTTTGGTGTAATGTAATTGATAATATTTGATCAAGGCGAGCATTTTACGATAAAGAGTTATATTCTTGTCTAGTATCCTACTAAATTTTTAGGTTATAAACCTTTAAACGAAAATTGTGTTTTTGATTTATTGGAGGTTACGTCTGGCAACTCCGATCAGTTTTAAAAGGAATTGGAATCTTATTATTTTCGCCGCCTAATGAGGATTAAAAAACGAGGGATAGGAACAGTGTTCTTGTAAATTCTAAATTTGTAAAACCATTTAATGCAAAGCTTCGTACCGAAATATGCACACGCGCAACTTTTCATTATTTCTGGCGCATTTTCAGCAATTCCTAGCAGATATAATTTTTTTCTTTCGTGTTCTCCATGGTCAAACGCAACGATCTATCGCTTTAGCACTTTTCTCATATAGAAAATATAGGTCGCGTCATTTATATGTTTTTGACGCTGAAATTTATTTTTATTTTTTCCGGTAGAAATTGCTAAAAGCGCTCTAAATATAATGAGGATTTACTGTAAATACTTATTTGTTGATTTACAACGAATGTATCAATTGATTAATAAACTCTACTTAAAATTAGAAACACACTGCTGTACATGATCTTTCTTTAGTACTTTTTATTTAATCGTTTAAATTCTAAATATTTTAATCCGCATGGACGCAGTGAGCACACAAAAATGAAAATAATTTTACATATTAATTTTTTACTCGCATAATTTATTTTAAAATTATCACTCAAACTAAATATACAAACGCATTTTATTGTCTCATTTCCTATATTCCAAACTTTAAGAGCCATATATCATTGCCTCTGGACATGGTGAGCACCAAAAAACAAATTCATAACCGAGGACTGCTTTGGTTATATGGGCACCGTAGAAGATGCTCTAAAAACTATTTATTATTTCGTAATGTAGGTATCTGATTTAGTAAGAACGTAAATTGAATTTGATGAGACATACATACATACGATACAAAAAACACTTAACTCTCTTTTTTCTGAATGAACTAGATGGAATACGAAGGGAAAGCAGATATCCTCTGATTCCTGATGGGGACAGCAATGGCCATCTATCAAAAGAACGTCTCCCTCTTTCTGAAAACAGTCACATTTCGATAATGATTAAAGGGGCTAGTTTCATTGAACATGGAAAACTATTCTCTGTTCCTCTAGTAGGTGGAAGGGTATATCAACGTGAGCCACCGCAAGTTTATGTATACCGGTATCTTTCAGCAAAGGACCGCTTTCAAGCATATCTACAGCGTTTCGATAATGTCCCATTTGATAATACTGCAGAATCCCACTGCTACGTAACAGAGGGTCGACATAAATATTATGCAAGACTATATACTAATGTTAATCAGTTGGGATATAGGCATTCTGATTTTACTATGGTTCATGTAGTTGCTCAAAATCCAAATTGGGGGAATCGAATTCAGCTTTGGGCTGGGATTCTACAAGATTTTCCTAGAAACATGCGTGTTCCTGACTGGGTTCAACAATCTCCATAGGTATGGTTATCCGTTCTAAATAACATGCAGATCCTTCCAAACAGTATTAGTTGAAATAAATATTGAGATTAACTTTTATTTTCAAATATTAGGTCAAAAAATAAAAAATTTTAGTCAGAAAATAATATCTGACAAGTATCTAATTGTTTAGAAGGATTATTTATGATCATTTATAAATATATATGAATTTTTTTTTTAAATTTTCTTCAATGATTTGCAGACTCAGAAACATCCGATGTAAAGAATTGGTTTTTCTTCTATTCTCGTCCTTAAGTATTCTACAGTACATATCCAATGCCACCCATCAACAGAAAAATCAAATATCCATGAATCAAATCTCATGCGTTGTGTTTGGTAGGATAAGCAGGGAGTAGTGTACTATGACCTGCTCCAACTTTACGAAACCATCACGAGTGACCTTTATCGAAAACAACTAATGAAATTGAGCCAAGCATTAAAATAAAAACGGCGATAGTACGAGCAGAAAAGTGATAAAGTTATTTTTCAGTATGACGACGCCCGGGTCCGCGTTGCTAAAACTGTCACAACATACTTGGAGACGCTGGAATGGGAATTCCTATCCCACCCGCCACATTCTCCGGACATCGCGCCGTCTTATTAACACCTCATCCTACCCCCCGGGCCAAGCCTCACTTATTTATGAGATTTATTATATTTTGGACTTGAATTACGCCTAATTAATATAATTAGATTGTATCATATTGTTTTATCTATCAAACTATCAAATTTTTATTCTGTAACTATTGTCAATAAGAACAGGTGACTGACAGTTTGTAGACGACACTTCACGTTTCTTTGGATGAGAAAAACAGTGTCCAAATCATACTTTTCCCCTAGATTCTCCGAATGTACCTGTGTGGGTCAAATTTGTTGCAACTCACTTGAACACGGATTTCGGTGTACATGGGAGGATCCGTGATTTTCTGTGAGTTCTTTATGCAGATCTTTCTGTCTATTACACTTTTCAGCAACAAATATAAGAATTTAGAGACATCTGGTAATTTCCTAATGGAAACTGATGGAATGCGACTCTAAACATACGCTGGATACGAGGATTTTTTGGTAAGATATCTGTAATTTTAAATCAGCTAATACCTGAGCTCAATTGTCCTATACACGTTAACGCTTTAAACAGCAAAGCGAGAAATTATTTTTGCCTTACGGTTTTTACTTTCGAATCTCATACAACAGGTGTTTAGTAATGGTACCATTTTTCTCATCACAAAAGCGCAATGCAACATAAACTGATGCTGATGTTTTAAACTATTGAGAAATTTTTTATTCAATTAAGTCAAGTACGCTGTTATTTTTCATTCTAAAATTTTGGAACTTTAATTGTGATCTTCGCACTGCATATTAGCTCCAAGGTTTCTTGGAGCCTATATAGTAGCTGCCAATATTCGTCACTTTTGTCAACCAAGAGACCAATAATTAAATTTAAATTCTATGCCAAATTCAACATCTCAGCAGAACACAATGTAATCTTATGGGTGGCTATAATATATATTTCGATCATCAAAATCAGTTTAGTAGTTTTGGAGAAAATTGACTTTTCATTTTATTTTCCCCTCCCTAACTCCCCTAAACAGGAAATGTTTCATTTATCCTTTTGAGATTTGTTATTTTACACGGATGACTGTCTCTATTGTTAAACAGAAAAGTATACCTACGGGGGTTACTTTTGCATGCTTACCCCCCTAAGCACTTTAGTGTTTCTTTTTTGATAATGTCACGGCTTAAAAAAAATGTCCAATATCTATCCAAAATAAATTATCCTGACAAGTGCTCAGTGGCTTCTCGACAACGAGATCTAATCAGGGTTGGCCCTGCCAATAACCAACCAGCTCCCGATTTGATGATTCGAAAAAAAATGTAGCCCGGTCAGCTCCTGACCGATTTCTGTCCATAAAACCCAACCAGGGTAGCCTCGTCGGGAGGGGTCCGAGCAGAAACCTTGTTGTAGTATGGCGAGTCGTGGTTATTTCTCTACTAGAACCTGCTAGTCATATCTTTTGCAGCTATGAAATGCATATGTTTAATAACATTTCTGCTTAAAGTTACATACAAAATATGCTTCTTTTAATAATAAAGCTGTGTTATCAGATAATATCGATTTGTTGTACGATTATTTTAAGTCTTCTATATCAGTTATATTGTCTATGCAAAGAGATAATACAGTATCTAAATGCTTACGGCTCTGAGAAGGTTCGATATTTCTAATTTATTAATTGCTTTAAATGTGAAAATTAAAGTTTTAGGCCATAAAGTTAATAACAAATTTTAGTGTTAAAGTATGACATACAAACTTGGAAATTTTTTAAAGTGATCCTAAGTCTATAACTATAATTAATCTTTTCTTTTATGGAAAGGAGAAAAAATCTTTAGTTTGTTAAGGAAAAATATTCGTTTTATGCTCACCGCATTTCAGTGGATCGAGACACGGCCATTTCGGAAGTTTCTATAGGTGATAAATCTTGCAGATATGAAGAATCTTAAGATCTAAGAGAACTATCACTATTTCCTTCTTTTTTTAAATAAAGATAAAGTTGTGTAATTACATTCACGTTAGTCAACGGAGTAAACATGTTCCAAAAATGTACCAGTTTCTCATCTTAGAAATCATCATTAGTTAGTTTTCATTTCTCTTACACTAAATCTTTCTTGTTGAAACTGTCTTGCTGAGATGGACATTGTCATTCTATTTTTCAATTGCATGTGTTTTATTCTTTTAACCAGTAAGTTAGATATAATATACCCAATATTACAATCAGCAATCGTTTATTCCCAGTGGGCACCGGTTTGTCCTAAATACGTCTTTAGAATGTACCTCTATGTCACGTGATTTGACGTCTTTAAGGCATCCTTTGGATATTTTCATGTCTGTAAAAGGTTCTCAGGACCTACTTAAGACGTCCGCCGAATGTTGGTACGAAAATTCCGTAAAATTATCCCTGCACGGAACATTCTGTAACACAAAGGTATCTGCATAAGACGTGGCAAATAGCAAACAGAAAAGATTGATGAAAGAACATGTTTGTGTAATGATAATGAAGCAATATTAAAGAAATTTCATACCAGAAGGCATCGTTGAAATACAAGTTTTTAATTATTTACATAATTAATTTCTATTTAGAATCTTTAAAATAGTTTGCATCAGCTCCACTAAAATAACGTATTCAAAATCAAAAGGTATAGCATCTCAATAGATAGATTAGATTTTTTCTTTTCTTTATGACTGCGTGCAATGGATGAAATCATAATTGATTCGTACTAATTCAGATTTAGAAAGAATAATTTTGTGTTCTTTAAAAGTTCGAAATTCAGTTTCTTCTCATATATTCGCATTTAAAGAATTTCTTTTTCATAAAACCGCACGTTTCCTCTGTTCTTAAAGAATTGTTGGAATATGAAGCCTCCTATCGAAATAGTTGCAAAAATATTTTTTCGCCTTTTCTTGTGATTGAAATTTCAGAAACATAATAAATATAAAATGGGTGTCGATATATAATATAAATCAGGAAAAAAGTGCAAAAAAACAACTTTTTCTTGGATATTTTTTAACTAGATGACACAGCTTTTAATCATTTTTATCTTCGAAGAGAGATTAATTTCTCCATTGTATGCCACAATGGCCAAATATTGTCTTAATTTTCTTTTTTAAATTTAAAGACTTGTGCTAGGGTGATTATGTGGCCAAACCAATCCTGGGTTATGACATTCTTTCGATGCTCACTACGACCACACGGATTGAGATATCGTGTTTATAATTTGAAAGAATAAATAATAAGCACTAAAGAACGTTTGTATACATCAATATGTTTATAATTACAAAGATAGTTTATTTACAAATTGATAAAATTATATATAAAATACGAGTTCTAGAACTTTTCAGGTAATGTTTGGTGCATTTCAGATTTTTGGATTAGCGTATGTTGAGCATTAATATAAATTTTGGACTAAATCGTCTACACATTCTAACAAATTAATATAAAAAATAACATTTGCACATTATTCGAAAATCAATAAATCAGTGTCCCGGTAAAAGGGCTTGCATTAAAAGGTATTGAAAAATTGTATGCATTCAGTGGAAACACGAGAAATATTGAATATTTCTAGATCTCGTTTTTGTCTTCCCGTTTTGAATCTCCACATCAGTAGAAGTTAGCTCTCAAATAAAATCCCTTTCTTTTCCTACAGCTGACAATATATTTTGAATACAACGAAACAATAAAGAAATGGAACAATTTTAATCCTTTCCAATTCAGCAAAAGTTGCTACATTTATTGACTTTTTTCGAATAACAATGAGGTGAAATACTCTTAAAAACATAGCATCGGTCAGTTTACGATGCCAGGAGAATTTCCACATAGAAGGTTCTGGTGAAAAATAATTTTCAAAATTTTTATTATGATTTTATTTTTTTGTAATTGATAATATTTTACCAAAGCGAGTAGCTGGCGATAAAAAGATATATTCTTGTACACAATCCCACTAGATTTTGCAAATGTCATGATTTTGTTTCGCCTTCTAATGCTTCAAACGAAAATTGGGTTTTTAATTTATTGGCGGTTACGTCTGGCAGCTCCGATCAGCTTTAGAAGGAATTGGAATTCATTATTTTCTCCGCCTGATGAGGATTAAAAAAGCGAAGGATAGAAATGGATAAATAAACTTTATTTGAAATTAGAAACACATTGCTGTATATAAACTTTCTTTAGAATTTTTTATTAAATCTATCGAATTCTCAATATCTCCATCCGCAATTTATTATTGTCTCATTCCCATATTCCAAACTTTGAGAGCGATATATCATTGCCTCTAGACATGGTAAAGCCAGAAACAAATTTTCGTTAAAAAAGATTGGTTTGGTCACATGGTCACCGTAGAAGATGTGCTAAACACTATTTATTATTTCGTGATGTATGTATTTGAACTAGTAAGAACGTAATTTGAATTTGATGAGACATGGCTAAAAACATTTTCAGAAAATATGATGTCGTGTCGGGTGGTTGGAAGGTACAATCCATTCTGCTAGCTGTTATTATTAATAAAAATTTTTGTTCTATTGGGAAAAACTGGCACAAAGTGATTTATCAAAAACCAAATTTATAATTAATTCTTTGATCGCAATGCAGGTTAAACAATCGAAAGAATATTTAAAAACCTTCTACAAGTAGAGAATCCGTCAGGTTGTAACATTTATTATAATATGCCTTACTTACTTAATAGCCAGTGTAGAAGCGGGGGGGGGGGGGGGGGGGGGGGGGGGGGGGGGGGGGGGGGGTGAGTTGAGTTGCGTTTGATTCAACCCCCCAAATTGTTGAAAATTGTATATTTTACACATATACTACCCTGTGTGCAGCTGCACATTCCCTGCACGATTTTTTTTTGGCTTATAAATTTTTTTAGTTTTAACGTAAGTATAATTAACGCATTACTATATCAACGTCTTTTTAGTTCTAAAAGTAGCTGTTTATACCATTAAAGTACTGAAGAGCGAATGCGCACTCACCGCCCATTTTACGGTACTTGTTCGCATATATTTTTCCGGTGCACAAAAAACGCTCAATTCTTTTTTTCTGAATGAACTATATGAAATTCAAAGGGAAAGAAGATGTCCTCTGATTCTATTTGGGGACAGCAACGGCCACCTTTCAAAAAAACATCTTCCTTTTTCTGAAAACAGTCACATTTCGATAATGATTAAAGGTTCTAGTTTTATGGAACATGGACAACTATTCTCTGTCCCTCTAATAGTCGGAACTATATACCCACTTGACCCACCGCGAGCGTATGTATACCGGTATCTTTCAGCAAAGGCCCCCTTTAAAGCATATCTCCAGCGTCTTGATAATGTCCCATTTGATAATACTGAAGAATCTCATTGCTACGTTACAGAGGGTCGAAATACTTTTTATGCAATACTATATATTAATGTAAATGAGTTGGGATATAGGCATTCAGATTTTACTATGTCTGCAAGTGTATCTTACTTTATTTTATTTGACTCTTCTCAATTTTGCGCAATTATTATACAAAGTTAGCCCTATTGAATAAGTTACGTTCCTCAAGCCTGTCTCCCTTTTTTTCTAACGTAGCTTGTGGATGCACAGCTATCAATATAATAGAAAATCATTTTGCACAAAAAAGAGCGTCTCACTTCTATTACAGTCCATGTACACTCACGAGGAAATCGACAGAACGATGACATGCAGATTTCGGATATATTAAAAAAATTTCACAAGACCTTCAATGATTTTCCAAATATTTTGTTCATCTTTCATTGATAATCTTGCTTCTTTCGCCGCGCGTCACCAGACATTCCTCCGACAACCGCAGTACCACTCACTTTAGTTGCACTCCTAACAATGACATCCCGGAGCATAGCCCATGCGCCTTCTATATCTTTATTGCCTTAGATCACATCCCAAATTGTTAATTCTCAAAATCTATTCACACTTCTGGTTTCACTATATTCTCAATTTTGATTCGCTTTTGTTTCGTTTTTTTTTGTTCTTTTTCTTCCCCAGCCCTGGCCTTAGTTTATTTTCGATACTGGACGGTAATGATCATTATTGCATAAATAACCCCACATGCCTGTTGCATTTTTTACTCACTCTCTAACTAATCACGTCTCAACTAATACAGTTACTAGTCTAAATAGTCACATGGTTGTAACGAAATCCAGAAAAACAAATACTGGTGACTGCCACGGTAGCCACTCAGTAATAATATGTTTTCCACTCAAAGTAGTAACATGTTACAAGCGGAGCAGGTAATATCATCTCGACACTGTGATCAAATGCTTGTAACAAAGTGATTTTTAAAAACACAGCGTGAAATGAAGCAGCGGGTCGATTTAAAATTAAAAAATATAAACTTATAATATCACGCTAATTATGAATTGCATAAGATGTGGCACAGGGCGAGCGTGCTTACCACCCACTGTAACGAAAGTTTGGGGCGCGTGCATGCGCGCAACAAGAGCACCCAGTGGGGCCACAAAATGTTTGATTTATAATTTAACAAAATTTATTATTAAATACTTATAACAGCTATACATTGTCTTTTCAATAAGGGTGCCGTTCTGTAGGTGTAGCGCAACAGAATCACAAAGCAGAATATCATAGATGTGAAAGAGATAGAGAATCTATATTTTTTGTACTAATGAGAGAGAAAGAGATAAATAGATCTGCCCGTCTCTTTCACTCTCGCTTTACGCCGCCATTTTCTGCGCACATGGGACTGTGCGGAACTAGCCGGCTAGCTGCCGACTAGCCCAGTGACTTTTGCAACATTGCAACGCATCGGTGTATGCCAGTTCGCGATCGCCTGTCCTCAGAGTTTTATGCCTTTCCAGATTAGAGTTTCCCTTTAGTGAAAATATAAAATTAGAAATTGTCGTCTGCTATGGAGTATCTTTGTTATGGAGGTTATATTTGGTTATGTCAAGAGTCACTTGGTGTCACAAATGCAGTGATAATGCTTGTATAATTTATACATTTATATGAATAATGCCATTAAAACAACAGAAGGAAAATAAAAACAATAGAACGCAAGTATATATATGGAGGATTTTGCGCCTAATTCCTCTCTATTTCTGTGCCCTACTACCCGAATCACAATCCTTACAAAAATAGTGCGAGATTATTGTATCACTTATTATATAGGTCTTTAGTACTGACTCTTTGCACTACAATTTTTTTCCACTAAACGAAAATAGTTTGCTATTCCACAACGGCATTAATAGGTTATATTTATACCGGTTCAAAATTTACATCACATGTTCTTGTAGTTCCGAGAGTTTCCGCACGTAGCGCTAACATCTGGGAGGCCATACGAATTTGATTACAGTCAATCACGATTGTGGGCTTTTTTCCACCATCCCCGCTATACGCGTGCTATGTTCTTAACAAATTCCGATACATTTATTTAATTCAAACTTCATATTTACTTCCTTTAATATAAATAAATATTTTAGGACAGTCAACCCACGCGCACCGAGTGTTTGCTTCATGCACGCAAGCGCGTGCTTCACGTAGCGTGGGTCGCACATGCGCTACCATGGAGGGCACATCTAACTGCTGATTGAAATGCACGTCGCGCGGATTATTCCGCACAAATGCCTCCACAGTGCGCGCATCCTGTGCACAAATTGTTATCTGGGTAGTACATATTGATTTAAAATAGACCCGCGCTTCGCGGTATATGTGCAGTTAAAATAGTCGCGGTCCGTAAGCATCACTTAAATAGGTATATTTAAATCAAGAGATTTAAACACATTTTAAATATTGCTGAGTAGTTTAGAAGATCTCAAGTAACTTTCAAAAGAACTAAAGAGCCTGAAAGGCCTTTCAAAAGATTTTAAATATTTTAAGACCTTTAAGAATATTTTGATGCAGTTTTAATGTAGGTTAGAGCACTTCATTATGTTTCCGAGGATTATAATCGTATTATGGGAATTGCAGGCTCTCACGGTATTTTAAATAATTTTAACGATTTTTGGAAAATGAGCGTTAGGACGGAGTGAAAATGTTCAAATTTGTCGAATCGTTTGAGCTAAGCGAAAAATGTTTCTGGGTTGGCATCTAAAAATTATTACGGCATTTTTATTAATTTATTGTCTTCATTATTTCGATTATTATTTATTCTTATTATTTATTAAATTATTATGGAAAAGCGATATTTTTTAGGAATAACCTAATGGAATTATTTTATATACATACCACCTCCCAATGGGGAAGGGGGGGGGGCGGTTGTTAAAGCATGGGGGAAATTTGTC
>NC_046658.1:130108652-130120828 GCF_010883055.1 Belonocnema kinseyi | reverse complement strand
CATGAAGATTTTTATGCCCATGTATGCAATGAGATATATGCCGCACAATGAATCTAGAAAATTCTCTCCTGAACTCTTTACTAGCTGTTCGCTGAAAAGAAAGGATATGTTGACAAATATCCCCACATGATTTAACTACTGACCCCCCTCCCCTCCCTATAGGGATGGGTTATGGAAATAAAATGATTCCATCAGCTTATTCGTGCCAAAATATCCTATTGCCGTAATAGTACTATCAGACAGTATGATCTTTTTATTGATGCTGCATATATTTCAGATTCGACATATTCAACTTTTTCAAAAATGTTTGCATAGGACTCAAACCAAAAAAAAATGTTTTTTGGCCATTTTCAAAAAATTATAAATATAGAAAAAAGAGTTTTTTCCAATTTATAATTTTTTTATTCACTAGCAAAATCTGTGCATGAGAATAATTCCATAATTTTCGAAGCAATATGGAGATTTAAAAATTTTTCTAAAATTTCAATTTTCAAATCAAAAAGGAGAACAGAAGATATTAAACGACTTCAAAATGTATTTTTTCTAAAGATTTTTAGGATTGGGGAAATTCAAGTCGAACTCAAGTCGAAGCATTTTTACTCGGGTGTTTATCATTTTGTCCCCACTATGGGGATTTTTGAACTGATTACTGTAATGACGTTAGAGGCAGAGGACGATACACGTGGCAGTAAATTTTAAAGAGTACAGATACGAAATTTTTTGAACATAGAGAAAATGATAAAAATTGTAAAATTTCTCTTGTTGCGCATAGCAGAATCGATAAAAGGTTTATTTAATAAATTAAAACATTCGTAAAATTTTTTTGTTTCAGAAGAATTTGAAAAGCTCATTTCTGTTTCGCTGATCTAATAAATCTTTAAATTACACTTTTTAAATGATAATTCATCTAGCATCCATAATTAGGTTTCTGATTATGTGAAATATATATAAACAAAAAGTATCCTCACCAGTGCCGGTCGGCTCTTCACCGTGAGATTTAACCAGATTTGGTCTGGCCAGTAACCGGTCGGCTCCGGGCTAGTTGATTCGAGAAAAATGTATCCCGACCGGTTCCTGCCCATAAAACCCAGTCTGGGGTACCCAGCCGCGATCCCAGCAGAAACCTGGTTGTAGGGCCAACCAAGGAAATTTCTGTACAGGAACCTACCAATTATAGGGCTTGCGACCATGAAGTGTATATGCTTATCAATATTTTCTGCATAAGGTTACTTACAAAATACAATTTTTTAAATAATAAAGCCATAAAGTTACTAAAAGTTACGAGAAAAAAATCTCTATTTTGTCGATAAAAAATATTCGTTCTATGCTCACCGAATTTCAGTGAAACGAGACACGGCCATATCGGAAATTCCTATAAGTGATAAATCTTTTAGATATGAAGAATTATAAGATATAAAAAGCTATTGTCATTCCCTTCTCTATTAATATTAAACGAAGATAAATTTGTGTCATTACATCTATGTTAGTCTACGGAGTGAAAATATTCCAAAAATTTACTAGTTACTGATCTTAAAAATCATCATTAGTTAGTTTGCATTTTTTTACGCTGAATCTTATTTGTTGAATCAACCTTGCTGAGATGGAGATCGCCTTACTATTTTTCAACTGCATGGGTTTCATTCTTTTAACCAGTAAGTAAGATATATTACACGTAATATTACATTCAAGAATTGTCCAATATTTTGGCATTTTCGATAAGACTTGCCAGTTTTACTATGAAATATTCGTTTTTTTTTATATAATTATTAATATAAACCATAACTTTTCAATCTTGCGTTTGAATGATTGAAAGCTGCAGAAAAAAATTTATTTAGGGCTATATAGGGTATATTTTAGTTCGAAAAATATGACGAAAACTACGTGACCAAAGTACGAGACGTGACAAATAGCAAATAGAAAAGATTGATAAAAGAGCGTCTTTTTATAATGATGAAAAGGCCATATTTTTTAAACTTTTATATACAAGAAGCCATCGTTAAAATAAAATATCTGTATTATTTACATAATTAATTTATATTTTGAATAATTAAAATAGTGTACATCACCTCCACTAAAATAGCACATTCGAAAGTTATAAAATGTTTTTGATTCTCACCACGTCTACACTGATTGTGATATCGTGTTAAGAATTTAATAGATAAAACAAAAAGAACTTAAGCATGTTTTTAAAAACCCACATGTTTATAATTTCAAAGAAATTTTACTTATAAATTGCTAAAATAGGATCTTGCTTCTCAAGTACCTTTGCATTTTACCTTTGCAGGCAAAGTTTGGTTTGATACATTTTAGATTTTTTGATTCGCTTATGTTAAGCACTGACACAAATTTTGGACTAAATCATCTAAAAATTCTAAAAAATCAATGTAAATAATAAAATTTGCACATTTATTGCAAAAAACAACTAAATATCTGCACACACGTAATTTGTCATTATTTTTGGAGCATTTTGAAAATTTCTCACGAAAAAAAAAGAAACTTTTAACCTCGATAAAGTAGAGATCACGTGGATCAGCTCGGTTATGAAAATTATTTTTTGGTGTTTACCATGGCCATTCCCAATGATATATCACTTTTAGAATGTTTTGATATAGGATCTCACGTGATCTTTTCTTTATGGACGTTGAAATTATCTTTTTTTCCGCTGTGATGAACTTGAAAGTAATACCTGTTTTTCATAAAGAATCGCGTGCACCAAGGAGTAAAATGTATTTTTACTCTTAGATATACAACATATAGCATTCTTGTCTTTCATAGCAAAAAAATCGAAAAATACGCCCACTTTGCCCCATCTTGCGATATTTGCTCACATACATTTTTACAATGCACTAAAAACGCTAAATTCTCTTTTTTCTTAATAAATTAGATGGAATGCAAAGACAAAGCAGCTATCCTCTGATTCCTGATGGGGACATCAACAGTCATCTGTCAAAAGAACGTCTTCCTCTTTCTGAAAACAGTCACATTTCTATAATGATTAAAGGGGCCAAATTTATTGAACATGGACAACTACTCTTTTATCCTCAAAGAAGTCGGACGATACATCAACGGGACCCACCGCGCGTTTATGTTCGCAGGTATCTTTCAGCATATGACCACTTTAAAGCATATCTCCAGCGTTTTGATAATATTCCATTTGATAATACTGAAGACTCCCACTGCTACGTTACAGAGGGTCAAAATACTTATTATGCAAGACTATATACTAATATTAATGAGTTGGGATATATCCATTCTGATTTCACTACGATCCAACTCGATGCTCAAAACCCAAATTGGGGGAATCGAATTCAGCGTTGGTTTGGGATTCTACAATATTTTCCCAGAAACATGCGTGTTCCTGAATGGGTTCAACACTCTCCATAGGTATGGTTATCCGTCAGATCACTCAAATATCATAGATCAAAGATCACTCACTCTAAATGGTTATCTGTTCCATATAACATTCAGATCCTACTAAAAATGTTATTGTGATTATTTTCGAATAAAAACATTATTGTCTGCAAGTGTATCCTACTTCATTTTATTTCAGTCTTCTAAATTTCACGCAATTATTTTACAAAGTTATTCGCGTTGAAAAATTCAAGAAAAATTAAATCTTCAACCATAAAAAAACACTTTCAACCAAATGCTTGAATTTTCGACCGAAGAAGAAACAGTTTGCAAGAAAAGAGTTATATTTTCAATAAAATTAATAGTTTTTAATTAAATTTTAAACATAAAAAGACAAACTGTCAACCAAGAACATATATATTTTACTGAAAGAGATTTATTCTTGATAAAAAAATTGTTTACCCAATTAATTGAATTTTCTACAAGATCGTTAAATTTATAGGACTAAATAAAAAGGACGAATGATTAACAAAATAGATGAGTGTTGAACCAAAATAAAAATTGTTTTCCAAGAAAAATTATCAACTAAAAAGGATGATTGGTTACAAAAATCTTGCATTTTCCACCAAATAATTAAGTTTTAAAACAAATAATACCAAATGGGTATTTTGATCATTTATAAATTAAACAGTACTAGTTGAAATAAATATTGAACTATTTTTTTATTTAAAAATAGTAGGTTAGAAAATTTTAAGTTTTATTCGAAAAATAATAGCTGACAATAAGCTAGTTGTTTAGAATGGTCGTTTTTAGCTATTCATATTAAAATGGAGTAATTTTTATTTTCTTAGTGATTCGCACTTAGAAATATCTGACTAAGGAATTAGCTTTACAAAGGATTCCCGACCCCTCTCCTATGTAAGAGAGTATACAAAGATTGTTGTGCCCCCCCCCACAATTACGTAATTTATTAACTTTAGTTGTACTCCTATCAATGACTGGAAGGTTATAATCACTCTTGCATTTTTTAATAACTCTCTAAATCTTTCATCTGCAACTTAGGACTTTCCTCTTTGTCAGCCCAATCACGTACAATGTAATTAAGTTGACCTAAAAACGTTTCTAAACAATTGAATGTTCTCAGGACATCTTTCGTACTGAAATTCGACGTTTTAAGAGCTTTCGAAGAATTTCCAAAGGACATGTTATAAAATACGTCTTAGAGATCTCCAAAACACGTCTCTAGGGCATCCCTAATTTTGTTGCCCACTGGGTTCCCCGATGATCATTCAGTAGGCATATGTTTCCCACTAAAAGTAGAACCATGTTACAAGCGGAGCAGGTAATATTATCTCGACAATGTAATTACATGCTTGTAACAAGGTGATGTAATATAATTAAATGATCAATGTTTTTCAGCAAAATGGAATACACTCGTACTCCAAAAATACGAGAAGTTTGAGAATCGGTAAAACCAATGAAACGACCGTGAAAGGGGCTCCCACACCTGCGACGCACAGGCACGTGCCTGCTTCTCAATATCGCAACTTTTTCAAATAAGCATATACTGAACGGCGCGGGCCCTTTTAATATGAGAAAGTATAAGCTTGGAATATTACTTCAACAATAAATTATTTTAAGTAATTACCTGTTTCATAGCTTCATTTTAATTTAGTTTTTAAAAGCAGAAATTATTTATAAATCCTTATCTGTATTATTATTTATATTATTAATTAATTTTAAAAAGACCCTCGCTTTTGGTATATGATCATTTGAAAAATTTTCGGTCCGTTAGCATCACTCAAATAGGGCAGGGTTAGAGAACAAATTCCGCTCACTCCTTTCGAGTTGGGATGCTTGTATCTGTGAAGCGCTCGTGAATTCGGAGCTCGTACATTTGGAGTTCGAGTGTAATATATCTTTAAAAAGTACCGAGATTAATCATCTTAATTCCTACGAAAAAGAAATGAAATAAGGGCTGAGAACAAAATGTATAATTATAAATAAAAGTTAAATACTAATTTTCAAATAATTAGGTAAAATATTCATATTCTAATGATTTCTTGTTATACACAATAGGTGTAACTATTATTGCGTTTCAATTATACTTGACAGATTGTAAAACATAGAAAGTTTGCATATTTGAAATGACGTTGAAATATTATGGCCAATGCCAATGCCTCTTAAAAAAAAGTAGAAAAAAATTAAAATCGAATACAAAGATTGAATACTTGTAAATCATACCGCCAATCTGCTTTTACTTTTTATTCCTTTAAATCAGCTTAAAAAAGATAATTTGAAAAACACGTTTTTAATTCTATATAGATGTGTCCATTTTCAAAATGTTTTACTACTATGAGTAGAAAGTCCTCAGAAGTCCAACACATTTTTAGGTGCAAATATGCATGGAAACCTTTAGAAAACTTAAGAATAAAATTTTTTAATTATGCACAAAAAGTCGAAACGACGTACAAACGAACGTCAAAATAAAATGTTTACAATTTGAAATGCAATGGGAAACCTTCACGGGGGTTAAAAAAGTCGACGATGTAAGAAATTTCATTTAATAATGCACATTTATATTCTTAGAGGTTTAATTTAAAACATATCTGAAAAATATTGTAGTGAAAGTAAAGATTCGAGTATGATTGTCAAAAACGAAATTTACAAATTTAAAAAAATAATTTTTACCACTAGTAAAAAAAAGAAAACATCACATGTCATTAAAAATGCTATTTACCAATTTATATTAAAATGCCAAAAGCTTCTATTTGAGCCATGTTAGAAGAATATTTATATAAAAAATTCATATTTCAACATAGCGGTTTAATGAATGAAATTTCCACATTTTTCAATCTTCGGTGAAAAAATAGGACTGATAGAAGATCTTCTAGAATCGTTGAAAAATATCACATGTTGACTTTCAGATAAAACAACTTTATCCTTAAACAGGCCACCTAGAAAACGTTATTTGGGAGAACCATGGCAAAAGCAGAGGTCCCATGTTCCTCTAATGGTTATGAACAATGGGTCAAGCATGGCTAAGGGCCCCACTGTCTTGCTTCATCCGCGTTCGAACGTGATTTGATTTTAGTTGAACTTCGGCTACATCTTAGAAGATGGAAAACATCTACTAAATTTTCCTCACTTTTTAGAAAGGATTGGTGGATAAATATTTTCTTTCATTGAACTCTGCGAAATTTGTTCGCAGTAACATTACTTGATAGATTAGGCTGCGCAGTAGATTAATAAGAGTAGAATCGAATTGTCCAAATTATTCAAATTGTAAACATTTTTTTAGAAACGCAATAAATTGTCACGAAAATAATTGTTATAAGAAATACATGTTTTAATAAAAGTTGCACCGGTATTTGTTAAAAGCCTGCGCTTATTGTTGGGGAAATGTCCGAGAATTACATCAATGTTATTCTCTGTGCACCCTGTTAAACAATTATTTTCAATGTATTCTAATCAAGAAATAAATTATTTCACCTCCAATAATCTTGCACTACAAATCACACCTTTATAAAATCAACTCTTATCAGATGCGATTTTAAGGAAGTACAAAACCGAACTACCACACTGGCATCACGATACTGAATAAGAGAAGCACAGATAAATGATTAGAGACAGGAGGTAAGTGAGAGGCTGAAGGGAGTAGTGACAAAATTATGGAGGGCGAGGGATTCCCAAGAGAGCAGAGGGAGGGGTTGATCGTACCACTGTATAAGAAAGGGGATAGGCAGATGTAGGAAAATTATAGAGAAATTACGCTAATGAATACGGCGTAGATAATATACGCGATAGTGTTGAAAGATAGGCTGCAGAAGAATGTCAAGGGGAAAGGAATATTGCCAGAGACGTAGGTAGAATTTAGGGAGGGAAGGAGTACTATTGGTAATATTTACGTCTTGTAGCACATGGCGGATAGAGAACTAACAGAAAAGGATGCCAAAATGTACGCGTTTTTTGAAGATCTAAAAGGCGCGTTCCCCTCGGTGGATAGGAGGAGGTTGTAGCAGGCTATATAAGAGTGGGTAGTGCAGAGAAGCCTGATAGAGAGGGTAACGAGAGGCGACAAAAGATAGGGTGGGAAAAGGGAAGGGAATCTCTGAGGGTTTCTGGATGTAAAAGGGGTTGAGGCAAGGGTGCCACCTAGGCCAACGCTTTTGGCAATTTTAATTGCATATATGGAAAGTAAGCTAGAGGCCGGAGTGGTAGGAGGAGTTAGGGCAGGTGGAGTCAGGATATGGTCACTCCTATATGCAGATGACAAAGTTTTGATAACAAAGAGCTAAGAGGCCTTTAAAGGAGATGATTAAACAATTAAGAAAATACTTAGACAAAGACAGGTTAGAGTAAATGCGGACAAGTCGAAGGTTATGGTGTTCAGGAAAGGAGGTGGGAGGTATAAGGCACGGAAGTGAAAGTGGAAGGGAAAAGCGGTAGAGAAGGTGACAGAGTGTGAGGCTAAGGAAGCGATTGTTGTCATATGATTTTGTAAGGAGAATGAAATTGTTTGATTCGCTAGTGATGAGTGTCTTACGGAACTGAAGGTGTGGGGGTGGAGGGTCAGCGACGAGGTCAATAGGATACAGGAGAAGTGTGAAAAGTGAACAATGGGGTTGGCAAGGAATACGCCGAACTATATTGTCAGGAGAGAGACACGAAGAAAGGGTAAGGGATTTTGGAACGAATAGGCTGGAGATGGATAAAGGGAGAAGGATACATGAGGAAGGAAGGTGTATGAGTTGGTTCTAAAAAATGACATAGATAAAGAAAAGGCAGCAGGAAAGGTGATAATAAGAGAGTCAATGTTAAATGGGAACTATGTATGGATTATGCCAAGGGAGAAAGCGCAATATTTGTGTGAGAAAGAAGTGCATGGGCTCATACGTGATGGGCAAGGAAGGCTAGGCTATAAAATCGAGCGAATTAGATATAAGGTAGCACAGATCTCTACTGCGTGTCTCTACGTATCACAGATCTCTCTTGCGCAGCCTTCCATAACCTAGAGATCCGTCAAGCAGTCCTTTTCACCAAAGAATTCCACAGCTCAGCGAAATTTGCAGTTGCGGATAGAGGGTCCCTGTGCCAAGGATTTATGCTGAATATGGTTACAAAAATGAATAGATAGTCGCGGACAATTGTCCAGGGGTGGTCGCGAAGAAATTAACCCCTAAGCGGAGGTGTGAAAACCGCGCCGATAGGTGAATGGCACCTGGGCGAGGTGTCTAGAAGGGTGACTCTGGAATACTGGGGGACCTCTTAGAGCACGCAGCCTTATCCTTGCATGCAGGGATCTACAAGGAGGGGCACCCGGAGCTATCGCACTTTTCGCATCAAGGTCTGCGAAACGATGTCGAACTGCTCCAAAAAGAGGCTATGTAAGCGAAACGCCTACTCTATCACAACCAGAACAAGCCAGCAACAGAAAAACAGATACGACACTAAGACCAACCGCGGGCAGGCATCCGATAGAGTAAGAGCGATGCCTTATGACCCGGAGAAACATCAACACCCAGGTACACCCTAAAGATTTGGCTGAAATGGATGACGAGCTTCGTGGACATTTTACCGAATCATCCGAACTCTTGTCTATCAATTTTTCTATGCGTAACGCAGCGACAGCTTTGGCCGGTGCAAACCGTAAAACAAAACCAACGCTTGATTATAAGAGCAAAAGACGAATGCATCAACCCGCCATAAAGATAGGCTGGGCAAGACAGTACGCATCCCCCATTCAGTGTGTGATTGACTAGATCAAATCTGGCAGGAATTTTACCACTAAGGTTCGAAAGTGTGCACGCGAACTCCGGGCCCGTTATCACACACTTAACAAGTAAAAGCTGCTTACCATCAGGCAAAATATTGTTAAAAGAATATGGACACTATCTGACGCTAAGAGAAGTCTAGAGCGGAGAGAGAGAGTTGGGTGAGAGAAAATGAACAGTACCTCTCTGACACATCTCGAGTCTTCCAAGACCCTCCAGTTACTGTTGACCAACCGCCTGAATCAGAGAAGGTCAAAGTATTTTGGAGAGAATTCTACGAAGTGCAGCATAGACTGGTCGAAGACTCAGAGAACATAAATAGCTTCAAGGAGCTATGTGATGCCCTCATTACACGTGGTGAAAAATGCTCATCAATCATTACCAAAAAGGTGAAAAAAGTATTAGGAGTGATGAAGAACTATTCCGCTCCAAGACCAGATGGTATCAAGACCTTCTGGTGGAAGAAGTTCACTTTAACCCAATAGCATTTGGCCGTATTTACATCTGATATTTAAAGTCGGAGGACCTAATTCCGGAGTGATTGGTGCAAGGGCGCACAATACTTCTGCCGAAAATAGGTACTTGCTCATCGATAGATGTGTCTGCAAAGATGCTTAAAGCTTAAAGGTTCATCCACGACTCACGAGGTGCATAGAGAGATTGATACTGCTTAAGAAAAGCAGACTTACTATCTTATGTGGAAAAAATCGTCAATGCTAAAAACAAGGAGCGACTACATCAAGCTCTAGAGATTGTCGAACGATATACTAAGGAAATAGGAATGGAATTTGGATTAGACAAATGCGCCAAGATTTATTTGAAGCAAGGAAAACGTAATAGCACATCTGAAGACCTTAACCATGACCCTAAAGTCACATTTAGGATGTGATATCTCTAAAGGATACTCTCCGAAGATAATACAAACGTCTCATCCGGCAGATTTGTTCTTTCGAATTTTCGGCGACGAATAAAGTAGCTGCAACGAACATGCTTGCCGTCCCAGTAGTACTCTATTGATTTGGAGTAGTACCATGGGCGAAGAACGCATTCAGATCCCTTGGTATCGGGACACGAAAGGTTATGAACATGAAAAAGCATGCAAATGAAAAAGACCCTCTTCTTAAAATTGTCAGGAAGCACAAAGAAGTGGGCGACGGAGCGTTTCTGTACAATGGAGCGGAGGAGGCTGCTGAAACACTCGGGCTTAATTTCAGTATTAGGGGTGAGCAAAGTGAACCAAATCATATCTATCTCGAGTACTCACTCCTCAAAGCACGGATTAAGAAAGCACAAGAGAAAAACTTCCGTGAACAGCTCCTCGATAAGAGGATGCACGACATCTTCCATAGAAATGTGGAGGATCAGTCAATTCCGTGTAAGCCAACATTTCCTTTCCTTGAATCACCCGGATTAAAGTATGACACAAAGGTGTTCATTTTGGCATGTCAAGACGGTGTCATCTCCACCTTAACATACCGGCGCCACATTTTGAGTCAACACATTCCCGATGATAACTGCAGGACATGCCTAAGAGTGCTTTATCAACATCTCTGCCACTCTTACATCATTAACCTTAATATCGCTCTTCTAAATGCTCTTAGCGAAATAGAGTCAATTGTCTAGAATGAGAAGTGCCGCATATACTATAACTTTATATTGTTGACAATTGTTTCTGTTGAACAATCGAGGCCTGACATGGTTCTTCTTGACTTCGAGAAGCGAACCAAGTTCGTTTTCTAATTGTCGACACCAGCTGACAAAAACATCGAAGCCAAGGAAAATGAAAAGAAAGAGAGGTAGGAAAGTTGCGATGATTGTACTCGGAATATTCTGTTAAGCTATTCTTCCTTACAATCAGTACTATTGGAGGTGACAAGCTTTCACTAGTTAATAGCCTGAAAAGGACCCCTGAGTTTTAACAATATGCTAAAACACTTGCGGGAGAAATGCAGAAGGCGGCCGTCTTTGGGTCGCTCCGCATCCTTAGGGTGTACACAAGTTTTGCTAGATCGTTGTATTGAATCCGTTGCAGACTGTAACTACCTATCTCACGGTCGTGAGACAAGGGTGGGACTGAAATTTTACCGCGATTTCGCTGGGAGCGGGTGCAGTTTTTCAGATTAGCACCCACTCCCTGTGAAATCCTGCGGTTCTCCTAAAGACAAACTTTAATTATATATATATATATATATATATATACGAGGTGTGTTCAAAAAATAAGATGACTTTACGGTTTTCTAAAAAAATATTCATTTATTCCTCAATATTTATGTTGTCCCCTTCGAAGTAATCCCCATCAGATATAATACACTCGTGCCAACGCTTTTCCAATCATCGAAGCACTCCTGATAATCATTTTGTGGTATAGCCTTGAGTTCCTTCAGCGATGCAGTTTTTATCTCCTCAATCGTTGAACATCGATGTCCTTTCATGGGTCTCTTTAGTTTTGGGAAAAGCAAAAAGTCACTGGGGGCCGAATCCGGTAAATATCATTATTGACTTCATTCAACATCTCCTAAGCGATGGTCATGCGATGGACCTTTTGATAAAAATTAAGCAGTTTTGGAACAAATTTCGCTGACACACGTCTCATGCTCAAAACGATCGAAAAGATAGCATGGTATGAGCCAACCGATATGCCAACATCTTCAGCAACTTCTCTGATGGTAATTCGGCGATTTTTCAACACCATTTCTTCCACTGCCTGAACGTTTTCATCTATTGTTGACGTGCTGGGACGTCCAGGGCGAGGTTCGTCTTCGACATCGTCTCGGCCTTCTTGGAACAGCTTGTACCACTTATACACATTTTTCTTACTGAGAGTAGACCCTTATACAACGGTAAACATTTCAACAGTTTAAGAGCACTGGAATCCAGTTTTCACACAAAATTTAATGCAAACTCTTTGTTCCATTTTTTTCGAAAGAAAAAAATCGTCGAGCACACAAAACCCGTTTAACCTTTTACGCCCCTGCCAGAAAAACAACACGAGCTATATAGTAAAAACTGTAAACATATAATCGTGACGAGTGTACCAACACAACACAACAA
>NC_046658.1:130077018-130108552 GCF_010883055.1 Belonocnema kinseyi | reverse complement strand
CCTATAATTAACTACTTTCCCATCTATGCACTATAAATAGATATTGTGCAGCTCAATACACGATAAATACCTACTGCGATATTTTATGTCCAAGAAATACCTATTACGCAGTTCTACGTCTTATAAAAAATTACTGCGCATCTTTATGTTTCATTAATACCTACTGCAGAACCCTGTATATAGCAGGTATCTACTGCGTAGCCCTACTTACCATATGTCTTTATTGCTTCGAGTTTCATAGATCTCTGCTGCGCACACCTACATATTTTAGGTCACTACTGCGCAGCCGGTATGTGCAATAAATATACACTACGCAGCTCTAAACGCTACAAAATTCCACTGCGCATTCTTACATGTCGTAAATTTCTGCAGGGATCCACTGCGCATTCTAGTTTATCACAAAAGTGTACTACACAGTTGTGATAGTTAAAAATGAAAAAATAGAAATAAATTGTTTCAATTTTCTAAGATTTCACAAAGTACAATAAAAGTCATTTTTTATAATTCCTTTGTAAAATTAAGAGAATTATTTCTATACTCAGTGAGAACAAAATTAAGAGTGTCTTGGGATTTTCATAGTTTTGTGCCCACTAAGTGTACACAAATTTGGTAAATTTGAATTTTTTTTCCATATTTTTCTTTCTGTTCAAAAATTCTCTTGAAAAAGCGAAAAAATATCAGTCAATTTTGTACATCTTTAAGCGTTTCCCAGGGTCCATGAGCTATGATTGAGCCATTTATATAATCATGGGACAAACATGTGACGACCGTGGGTGAACATTGATCCAATCACGAACCACGCTTTTCCCACGCATATCCCACGCATATCCCACGCTTACTCTACTATACTATGAAAATCCCAAGAACGTCCTTCAGACACACGTCTTAGGGACGTCCCAAAGACGTATCTAGGATATCCTTAATTTTTTTTACCACTAGGATATCTCGATAAAATTTCTTTCAATTGTACTTAAAGTCTTGAGAACAAATTTTTTTAAATGACATATTCAATTAATCTAATTGATTATTGTTAGCGAAAGAAATCAATTATTACCCAAAAATTGAAGTAGTTGAATGTTTATCAAAAAATTAATTATTAATTTACAAAATTGAATTTTCAACCAAGTCGTTGAATTTTTGATACAAACAGAATAACTATGTACAAAAATGTTAAATTTTGAACCAAGCACGTGAATGGATAACATATGAATTAATTCTGTAATTAATTTATTGATTTTAAGGAAATTAGTTCAAATATTAATCAAGAAGAGGAATTTTTAACTTACAAATATTAATTCTAGACAAATAAAAAGTTTCATTTTAAAATACAAAAGCGTAAACCTATACAGAAATACATGAATTTTAATACTACAAGGACGTATAATCAACAAAATAAATAAATGTTGAATCGAATAATATACGTTTTTAAGACAAATTAAAAAAAAGATGATTTTTTTTTTAATTCCTGAATTTTCACCAAATTAATTAAATTGGAAACCATGTAATACCAGATAGGTATTTTTATCTTTTAAATACTAAACAATAGTAGTTTAAATAAATATTAAAGCTCATTTTTATTTTGAAATATTAGATTAGAATATTGAAAATTTTAGTTAGAAAATAATATCTGACAAGCAGCTAAATGTTTTAAAAGATTATTTAAAGTTATTTAAAATAATATTTTTTAATTTTCTTTGGTCAGGTATATACTTGAAAATATCTCACGTAAAAAATGTTTTTAAGCACTACTCTCCCTCCTTGTAAGACAGTATAGACAAATTGCTTACCTACCCCCACTCCTCTCGAATTACGTAATTAATGCACGGTTCATAATCGACGCATATTCCAATTATTAAGTATCAGCATTATAAAAACCACTTACAAATGAGTAATTTATATCAATTTGTATTAATTTTGTGATGCAATATAATTTTTAAAGCTCGACACTTCAAACATTGCAGAGATTTTTTTGAAGAAAATCTATACGGTCGCACCTCACTTGATAATGGGCATAATTTAAAAATTAACTATAGAGCTTAGCATGCAACGCTGCTGATGGTTGGCCCTAGTGCGTGAAAAAATTAACGATGTCCTAGAGACGTCTTTGGAACATTCCTAAGACGAATTTTATAACATTCAAATTATTCAAATTATGTCTTCCTCTCTTCCCCACATCATTAACTGAAGTTTAGCATTTGGGCGTACAATTTAAACAATAAATAATACAAATAATAAAATAACCTCGGAATGAACTGCAATTTTAATGAACAAATAAGCACACGGTAGATGTAAACGTCAAGTTTCAGGTGATGAATGGAGATTAGATGTTTGGAATGATAGAGGAGCAAATAATCTGAAGGTGAGAGAATTACGAGAAGCCATACACTTAAGAAAGCTGGATATTTTATGTATACCTAAAATAAAGAAAAAAATATTCAAACTCTAAAATCTAAACAATGAGATCTCGGAAGGTGAATTCTAAATATGGTCATGGATATATAGCGAATCACATGTAAGGTAATGAGTTGGTTTGATTATGAATGAAAGATCGAAGCAGCATCTCGGAGATCATGATTTTGTATCTTCCAAATTGATGTGGGTTAGAGTTCAAATAGAAATTAGAAGATTATTTATCATAGCGTACTACAGCCCAGTTAATAGTGATTCGAAAGAAGTGAAAGATGCTTTCTCAGAAACTTCAAATGATACAATAAGTACTTGCGATCATAATGAAAGAACAATTCTGCTAGAGGATATGAATGAATGGGTGGGTATACAAGAACAGGATAAATAAGAGATCCTAGGTAATACTTGAGACCCAAGGACAAATTATAACAGAAATAGATTAGTCGGCTTATGCTTAGAAAACGGCCCGTTTATTACAAATACTTGGCTCAGGCATACAATGATCCTCACTTACACCTGGTGTAAAGGAATTAGCTAAAATAAAATTAACTTTATTCTTGCCGATGAAGGACTGAGAGCGGGTCAAATATGTGAGGGTTGCGAGAGATTTTAAATGTTATTCTGATAATAATCTTTTAGTCTCTCAAAAATACTTAGGTCAGGGATCAAGAAAAAATAAAAAAAAACGACACAAACTTGAATCAGGATTAAAAATTTACAGAAGCTTAAATAGATTTTCATAATAAGATAAATGAACGCACAGATAGGGCAACTTGGGAGACGCTCATAATAAATATAGATATAGACGCTTTAGATTTAGAAGTGTAGATTGTTAGAAGTGCAATTAAAGTGTGTGGTGCCGAGGTTGTAGCAAAAATGTTTGGTGATGTGTGGTGGAATGATGAAATCCGCGCAGCCGTTCTTGAAAAATGATAAGCGTGTCTGAGAAAATTGAACATCACAGGCAGTTGGAAAATGACTTTTGGATATTCTTGGGATGCTCTTCAGACGTCTAATTTCTGTACGAAAGATGTACAAAGAACGTCTGATAGTTTAAAGACATCTCTAGGAAGTTAAACGTTTTAAAGACGTTGATTGAACTGATTGTAGACGTTCTAGGAACGTCCTAAGGACGTTCTTGGGATGTTCATGCTTCTGCATACTGGGTAACAAATAATTAAATATTAATTTAAAATGTGTTAATCATAAATTAATTAACTTTGATCCTTGATGTAATTGTTAAAAGTGCGATTAAAGTGAGTGGTACTGCGGGTGTGGGGTGAATGTTTGGTGATGCGTGCTGGAATAATGAAATCTACATAGCCACTGCAAAAAGAAGCAAGCATGTTACCGAAAGTTCAACATCACATGCCTTAGCGATGAGGACAGAAATATACTGTAAAATGCTTACAGACACGAAGAAAGGAAAGTGAAACGAGTAGTCAAGAAACTTGAAAATAAAATCAATTTCAAAACCCTTTTTTTCGGGAATTCCTCTTTTGCAGTATAAATAAAAATTCTTGTTTAAAAATTCATCTTTTTGAATAAAAATTCAGTCAAAAACTCTCTGCTTGATTTATATTTACATGTTTTCTAGAATCTGTTTCTTCTTGTCGAAAATTCAAGAATTTGCTTGAAAGTTATTTTTTCACGGATGAAGATTCAATTTTTCTTACATTTTTTAATAGGAATGACATCGTAAATAGTTGCGAAAAATCGTCGAGACTGATGTAAAATGAAGTAACATGCGTTTGCAGAGAATAATTTTTTATTGGAAAAAAATCAGATTTACATTATTGTTAGTATCAGCGTGTTATATGGAATATTAGACAACCATATCTATAGAGAGTGTTGAACCCAGTCAGGAACACGCAAGTTTGTTGAAAAATCTTGTAGAATTCCAGCATATCGCTGAACTCGATTCCCCCTATTTGGATTTTGAGCATCGAGTTTAACTACAGGTAAACCAGAATGGTTATGTTCCAACCCAGTCGTATTAGTACAGGTATATAGTCTTGCATAATAAGTATTCTGACCCTCTGTTATGTAACAGTGGGATTCTTCAGTATTATCGAATGGAACATTATTGAAACGCTGGAGATATGCTTTAAAGCGCTGGTTTATTGGATGATGGCTGTATACATAAACGGGTGGTGGGTCACGTGGATGTGTCGCTTCACCTATTAGAGGAGCAGAGAATAGTTGTCCATGCTCAATGAAACGAGCCCCTTTAATCATCACAGAAATGTGGCTGTCTTCAGAAAGACGAAGAGGTTCTTTTGAAGTACGGCTATCGCTGCCCCCATCAGATCTCAGCGGACAGTTGCTCCCATCAGATGTTCGCGGATAGCTGCTTTCTCTTTGCATCCCATCTAATTTATTCAGAAAAAGAGAGTAATGAACTTTTTACCCTGGAAAAGTATGAGTCAGCAAGTATCATAACATAGGGCAAATTGGCGTCTTTTTTTCGGTTTTTACCTTTTTCGTACTATATATAACAAACATGGATTTACTTTATACAGAATTTAAAATCAAGGAATTATGGTCACACGGAGAAACTAAGATGAGTCGTGCAATATCAAACATTTGAGGCTCTTAGAGACTGGGACTTTGTACCAGAAAGTTACTGCCAATATGACGCAGGCGCTGTAGCGCTAAATTACCGCCGATCAGCGATCCTAGATAAAATATAAACATGTCAAAACTGTATGAAAATAGAAATATTGACCAAAAAAACTATTCCATTTGGTGTTTGAAAGTTAGGTTTGTTAGTGTAAAATTCAGGTATTTTTATTAAAAAACGTCTTTTTTTAGAAGAAAATTATCTTCTCAGGAAAATTTTACTATTTTGTTGAAATTTGGTTTTTTGGATTAAAAAATAATTATTTTAATTGAAAATTTACAAGAAAGGTCCGCAAAAATTCGTAGTTATGTACACGATTGGCATCAGAAATATATCTTTTACATCATTCTTGTATTTTGTTAAATTTAGTGTTTTTGGTAGAAAATTAATCTTATTGGTCACAATACTTTGTTGCAAACTCATTCTTTGTTTGATTGAAAAGTAATTTTTCAAAAAGTTTATTTAATTATTCGATATTTGGTTAAAAAGTGACCTTTTATAGTTGAAATTTCAATTATTTGGTTAAAAATTAATGTATTTTGTCCAAGGTTAATTTTTTGGTAAAAAATTAAGGTTCTTCGTCGAAAGTTAATTTTCTTGGGTGAAAGGTACATTATTTTTATTGAGAATAATTTCCATAACTAAAAATCAACAGGTTCCATTATTTTTTTAGATCTTTTTTAGATACAAAGTTAATCATTTGATTGAAAATGAATGTATTTTGTAAAAAGTTAATTTTTTTGGTCGAAAATAAATGTTCGGTTGAAAAAAAAAATTTCGCTAGAAGATTAATCATTTGCGTTAAAAATTTCTTTCTGTGGCTGAAAATTTCTTTTGTTGAAAATTTGTCTTTTAAATAGAAAAAAAATCTTCTTTGTTGGAAATTCATCTTTATAATTACAAGTCTAACTATTTGGTTCAAAATTCGGTTGTTGGCGTGAATATTTATCATTTTTATTATTAATTTTTTTTTGGGTAGAAAATTTAAATTTATGGTTGAAAATTCATAGATTTTGTTAGAGATTTGTCTTTTTTGGTAAAAGGTTCATCTGTTTGGTTATAATTTCAACCAATTTGTCACAAATTCATTTTTTTGTGGACAAAATTCAAAATTTTAGTTCAAATTTATCTTTTTTTTTGAAGATTTAGTAGAAAAAATTTTGTAATCTATATTTTTAAGTTTGAAATTAAACTTTTTCGTTGAAAAGTCGTCATTATCGGTTGAAAATTAAATTTTTTAATAAAGAAATGTACTATTTCACCTTTAATTTAATCTTCTAATCTATTATTATGACGTAGGCTTTTCGTATTTACTAATTTCGCAATATCTTGAAGTTTCGTAGCCACGTTTCGTAGTTGGTGCTACGTATTGTATTCCTACCATATTGTTTTAACTAAACTATATTAAACAATTGAGTTTAAAAATATCATAAGCTATATATGACATGATACAAATATTTCGCTTTTGAATCTTTTGCAGCGATGAAAAATGTACAGAAAATGATATCTTTCATTAATTTTGCGTTTGGAATAGTTACCTGTGTTTTAAAGAATTTTCCGTCCGGAGCTAATTTTACCGCATTTTCGTAACAAAAATTTTTAATTATTGATCTGATTCGAAATGGAATATACACATGAAATTAAAGATTGTATTAACAATTCTATTGATCAGTAAAATTCCGCAATACAACTGGCTAATATTATCGAAAATTCTGAAAAATTTGAGTATGCCTGAATTTTAATATTGCATATAATATATCACACTTACTCGTTAAAACAATGCAACCAATAGAGGCCAGTAAGAGAATGATGATCTCCATCCCAGAAAGGTAGATTCAGCGTAAGGAAATTGCAAGCTAACAACTGAAGATTTTTAAGCTCAGTAACTTGTACATTTTGAGAACATTTTCACTTCGTCGAGTGACGTGAATATAATTACACAGCTTTATCTATTGTTTGATAGGAAAGGGAAAGGGGATTATTTTCTAAATCCTACATTTCTTCATATCTGCATGATTTATTATCTATGGGAATGTCAGGTATTTTTGAATATAATATATTATATTCTTTTTTACTGAAGAAATATATATTTTTTTGTATTCATGCCATTTCTGTCTCTAACAAGGGAAAACTAAATATTTGGCTGAAATGAAAATCAAAATTTTTCTGTTAAATTTAAAAATATTGTTTAGATTACTTACTTACCTTAAACGTTTTATGACCATTCAGAGATTCGCGAGCTCTCACCGCCTTTTACTGGAGCGATACTATATTTTTTCAAAATAGACAGTTTTGAGGCACCTGATTTTCCTCGTCTAAAAACTTATTTTTTGCACCGAAAGATAAATGCTTCTTTTCGCTTACTTTAAAAATTTTCAAACATGCGTTACCTAAACACAGAGTGACGAAACGCGAACTGAGTCGAATGTCCTGCGATATTTTTGCAACAGAATAAGAATGACTAAAGCAGGCAACACGATAACTTTATGATTTAGTAGTTTAATATTAAGCTTTAAATTAATTAGTAACTTAAGATTATCGGACATTCTTCAAGCCCTGAAAATTCAATAAATGTTAGATTTTTCGATTTGGACGAAATAAACGATTTAGGAATCCTGAAAATAACGGTTCGGTTCTCTTGACAGACTGACATTGCGGCCCCAATCAGAATTTAGCAGATAGCTGCTTTCCCTTCGCATTCCATCTAAACAAAAACTATGAGAATTCCCAAAACGTCCTTAGGACGTTCCTAGCACGTCCTGTGTCAGCCCAATTATCATCTTTCAGACGTCAGATGTTATGAAGATAGCCTAAAGACGTCTTAAAGACATGGACGTTCTAAGGACGTCTTTTGTACTGACACTAGACCTTTTAAGAGCATTCATGGGATGTCAAAAAGACATGTTATAAAAGACGTCTCAGGGACGTCCCATTGACGTCGGACCTGCGCTCCGTTCGACTTTGCTTGTTCGAATGACGACAAACAGCGAGGATCCAACGAATCTGTAACGTAGCAGCTTCGCGTGAGCATTGCGCTGAGTAGAGGCGCCGGACAATATGTGTTGGGAAAAATTAAAAAATAATTATTTATATATAAAATCTCTCGTGCTCTTAAATTTAAACGGTGCACGTAAATAATTAAAGTAACAAACATCGTTCATACAATAAAATGCAAAAGTTGAGGATGATGAACGGTCAAAGTTACGATAATGCCGTATTGAGATTGTTGCAGATATAGAACACTATCAGATCATAAAGGAAAGACAGCTGATCGAATAAAGATTTAGATTGCTCGCAATGCAAAATGCAAGCCGATTGTTAATCTAACCTTGTATGTTCTGCATTTGCGGGTTGCGTAAAACTGCGTTTTGCGGTAAGATTTAGAAATACGTGCGTCTAAATTTTTGAATTATTTTTTTTGTATCATAATTAGTTACAAATAGTGATTTGACGAACTGTGTGCGCAAGATCGTGCAACAGATAATTTAATGCGTTATCTATAAGAAATTTCAAAATTCAAATTTTTCCAACACAGAAAATAACTCTCAGGGGTGAGTCGACTACCCGGGTATGTCTGCTCGGGCACCATGTCCTTTCAAGCGTCATCTACGAGAACTTTAAAAAAATTTTAATTTTGTCAATAACAAAAACAATTACAAATGGTGAGTCAATAACTCGGGTGCGCCGGATCGCACACAAGGTCATTTAGAAGGTCATCTATGAGAACTTTTTGGAAATTTAAATTTTTTCTATAACAAAAACTAGAAATGGTGAGACGAAGAGCCGGGTGCGCAGGATCATGCACCAGATAGTTTAACACGTATTCTACCAGAACTTTGTCAAAATTCAAATTTTACTGACACCAAGAATGACTGTCAATAATAAAGCGATGACCCGGGTGCACCAGATCGTGCACCAGGTCCTTTCAAACGTCATCTACGAGAAGTTTTTTAAAGAATTTTTAGTGTTGGAAAAACTTGAATTTTGACAAAGTTTTAATAGAACACGTGTTAAACTACTTGGTGCACGACCCTGCGCATCCGGGTCGTCGATTCACCATTAAGAGTTATTTTGGGTGTTGGAAAATTTTGCATTTTGAACGTTCATGTAGAATACGTATTAAATTACATGGTGCACGATCCTGCGCACTCGGTTCGTAAAATCACCATTTCCAAACTAATAATGACACACAAAAAATAAGGTTTACAAAAAGTCGATTTTTTTCAACAAAACAACTATGAAGTGTTTGTTAGTGATACAATTTCAGAAACTTCACAGGATTTTTTAAAAATTGGAAAAACGTCTACGACACTTTTCCGTCAGTCTATACTTATTATCATAATATGCTTAGGTAAAAGAATTTTTCATTACTATAAAAATTTTGATCAAGTTATTAAGAAAAAAATTATTCGAGAGAAAATTGTTTTCCACAGAGCGTTATAGGCTTCAATAAAAACAACTAAATCTGTAGTTGTAAAAATTAGATAGCGAAATTTGAAAAAAATTTCCGAGATATTTATTGTAAATCACAAATTATTGCTGGGAGTTGGCGACGTTGCGATAGACGAGTATCTCGGATTGCAATAAACGAGGTTTCGCTGAATCTGAAGTTTTTTCCAGGTATAATTTCTCATAGTACGAAAACCTTAAAATATTTTGAATTTTTTTAAACAATCGACTTGGAATATCTATACAGTTTCGCGAATTTATTGCAAATAATGTGTTTTATTCTGTTTCTAGATATTCAATTCGTATGCTTCATTTACAATGCCTTGAACAAATTATATCACAATATATTTTCTAGAAAGTGTATGAATTCAGTTGAGTGTATATGCAGGTAAAATATTAATGCAGATACTATATTAAATTAAAATTCCTAGCTTTTCATGTTAAAATAATGCATTTTCAATATTTAACTAAATAATTGAATTTTCAACTAATAATGATACATTTTTAACATACTAGTTAAATTTTGAATTGAATAGGTTTAGGTTTCAACCAACAATCAAATAGTTAAATTTAAAATTTTAAAAATTAAGTTTTCACAAAAAAACAAGAAATTTGTAACTGAACTGATAAATTTTAAAATAAAATGATGAATCTTTAACTAAAGTGATAAATCTTCAAGTGTACTGCATGAATTTCAAAACAAAAAAAAAGAACTTTCAACAAGAGTGTTTAACTCTTTAATACACGAGTTTCATTTCAACCAAAGAGTCATCTTTTTGCTTAAAAATAAAACTATTTAGAGATGAATATTTTAACAAGAAGATCAATTTTTAAAGAAGAACTTTCTACCAAAAAATACTATTTTTCAGCAAAGCACATGATCTTTTAACAAAATAGTTAAATTTTAAATTAAAAATGATAGATTTTCTATCAAAAATTGAATGGCTTAGTTTTTCATTGAAATAATTAATTTTTAACTAAACTGACGCTTTTTAACTAATATAATGAATCAAAACCTAAAACGATTTATTTTTTACCAAAAAAGAAGATTTCTTAACAAAATAAATGAATTCTCAGCCAAATAGTTTAATTTTGAAATAAGAAAGGTAGGTTTTCAACCAAAAATGAAATAGTTACATTTTTAGTTAAAAATATTAATCTTCCGCGAAAAACAAACAAATTTTGAAACAAATTGAGTAATTTTAAACTGAAATTATGGAAATTCAACTGGAATAAGTGAATTTTTAACCAAGAAGATGAATTTTGAAGTAAGATCATACATTTTTGACTGGAATAGTTACTACTTCTTCAAGCAAAAACATTAATTTTCAACTAAAAAGATTAATTTCCATCGAAAAGAAAAATCTTCAACAAAATACATTAATTTTCAAATGAAGAAGGTAACTTGTCAAACAAAACTTGAATACTTACATTTGCAGTTATAAAAATTAATTTTCAACCAAAATAAAATAATAAAAAATAAAATAATCAAAAGTGATGGAGTTTCAACTAAACTTGTGAACATTTAACTGAAATAGTTAGATTTTTCAACAAAAAAATAAAAAATAAAAATAATTTTTCAACAAAATAGTTAAATTTCCCGACAAAAAATTCGTTTTCATAAAAAAAAGTTTTCAATCAATTAGCTCTTATTTCTACTAAAGAAATGGATTTTCAATTAAAAAGATGCTACTTCAAAATAAAAATTGTGTAATACTGGAATTTTTAATAGGAAAGAAGAATTTTTAAACAAAACAAATTCTTAACGAAATTATTCAATTTCCAATCAGGAAAGATCAATTTTTAAACAGAAATGTACGTTCAAATTTTAGGTAAAAGGAATATATATATGTTTTTAAAAACTAGTTTAATTTTTAATAAATAAAAAGAATTTCAAACAAATCATGATTTTATTTCAGGTCAATAAAGAGCCCGATTTCCTGCTACGTCGCCTCCTTGATTTCATTTGCAAGATTTAAAAAATTCAATTTAAATTGTAATACATTTTATGCTAAATTTTATGAAATCTGATATTTCCTGCAATCCTTGAAAATTTATTATAACATTTTGAGAGTTTAATCCCTTTAAATTGTTTTAATTAATTCAAAATCCTTGGAAGTTTTTTAACTTTCGTAAGATTTTACACACCCTGTAAAATCCCTTGAAATTTCTTTAAAATGCCCTGGAATCTTTTGAAAAAACTAAAATATTTTAAAATCTCTTATACCCATTAAGTTACTAATATCAATTAAAAATTTCTTTAAGTTTTATAACTTTCATGATATTTCAAGCACCCGATAAAATTGCTGAAGTTAATCTTAAAGTCATTGGAATCACTTCAAATTATTAAATCAAATCTTATTATTTTTATTTTTTAAATACCCTGAAACTTTTTAAAGGTCCTTAAACGTTTCTAAAACTCTTTAAAATTCCTTGGAAATTCTTTAAATTATTTAAGACCCTCAAAATATTAATCTATAAAATCCATACACATCCTCCGAAATTCTAGTAAATTCTTTCAAACCCCGTAAAACCAAGAAAATCTCTACAAATTCCTTGAAATTTGTTAATCTTTCGAAAATGCCTTAGAATCTTCTAAAATTCCCTAAAATATTTCAAAATTTGAGAAATTCTTTGGATTATTTTAAAGGCGTGGAAAATTACTTATCATTTTTCAAATTTTAAATTATTTAGCATATCTCTAAAATATTTAAAATCCCTTGAAATATTTTAAATCTTGTCAAATCACTTATATTATTTAAATCAGTTCAAATTTTTTATATAATCCATTAACATAACCCAAAATCCTTTGAATCTATAGAAATGTCATGATATACTTGAAAATCTCAAAAAATAATTTAAAAGTTTTTAGATCTCCTGAAAGAGCCTCTAAATCTTTCAAAGTATCCGAAAATATTTTTAAATTATTGAAATCTATTGAAACATTTCCGGAATCTTTTAAAATGAGCTAAAATATTTCAAAAGAATTCAAAAAAATTCAAAGCCAAGGGGATTAATTTATTAAAAGAAAAGTGACTAAAGTGATATTTTTACTTAAATAAGTGACTACATTGACTTTATCTTTAAACAGTGACTAACAATATTCCCCGACTTCCAGGTATTTCCGGATCAATCAAATAATTAATCGGTATTTAAAAAATGTATTTTATCCACATAAATAAAAAATCAATTAAAAATATAATTAGCTTTCGCAATGGCTTTTTCCGACGCTATGCTGATCTTTAACTGCATCATTAGAGTAGAAAAACATTTCTCATAATCAAATTTTGTCCAATTAATCACAAAATTTACGCACGGTATCATAATGTAGTACTTTTTCTTGCAGACTATATAGTTTTTGTGATTTTCAAACGAATTTTATGGAAAATTTTTGTTAAAAAATTTACTATTGAAATTCTTACGATAACAAATGTTAGTTTGTTTTATGGAATTCTATAATGCAGTCAAGAAAAAAAATTTTGGTAATAAATTTTTTTTCGAAATTTTGCTATAGAAATTTGAACAATAACAAATTCAGTTTTTTTTATTGAAACCTATAACGTAGTGGGAAAAAAATTTCCTTTAGAAGTTTTTGCAGTTACAAATGTAGTGGTTTTTATTGAAGCCTGAACATTTTCGGGCGAAAAATGTTGTTCTTTCTTCTTCGAAATTTTGTGATCGTCATTCGCACAGTAAAAAGTTTAGCTGTTTCTATTGAAGCCTATATCGCCGTGGGAAGAAAAAATTTTTTCAAAACTTTGTTTTTCAAAATTTTCTAGCCAAAATTTTTACATTTGTGAAAAAAATGTACAGAATGACGTAAAAGTGTCGTAGACGTTTTCCCAACTTTTAAAAATTCTTGTGAGGTTTCTGAAATTCCATCACTAATTAACAATTTATAAGCAAGGTTAGAGAAACAATTGCATCAATTGAAACATGAACTTTTATACAATTATAAGATTATATTTGGGTAAAATTTGACCCCCCCCCCCAGTTTTTGTCAAAAGGTCGACGTTTTGAGACTCCTCAATCCGAAAAAAAGGTTTTTACGAATGTGTCTGTCTGTTTTTATGTCTGTCTCTAAGTCTCTGTCCACTTCTTCATTTCACTTGTGAAAAAAATGTAAATTTTCTATAGCCCTACAAGACTGTTATAACAGTTTTTAAAATTTTTTTGAAAAAATTGAAAATTCAAATTTTGACCACACAGAAAAATTTAAAAAAATTGCAATTTGCAGTCAAACTATGCAAGATAGGAAAAAAAAATTATAAGACAAACATTGTGCAACCAAAAAATATTTACGAATTTGTTAATAAGCACTTTTTATAGGACACGTAGTTTTTGTTTTATCTATAAAAAAATTAAAAATTCAAAAATTAAAATTTTCGACACTCGAATGTATTAGATTTGTGTAAAATTTGACACCCCACTCGGTTTTTGTCATATGTTAATTTTTTCAAAAATCAAAAATTTCAAGTGAAGAGCACGAGATACGTGATGAGAATGCGTTCGTTAAGGTCGAAGGAGTTTTAACAAAAGACAAGTCACAATCACCAAATTACTGTTGTCGATGCTTTCACGTTTAGTGATTTAAAAAAAATGTAGGATAAATTAAACAAATTCAAGCGAATTTAGAAAAATTTAGGATAAATCAACGATTATTTAGGTTCAATTCTAAATAAAACCAAAATCTATTTTTTTAATTAAAAATACTCCATTGGTTTTAGTAAAAATGGAGTAAATTTATAAATATAAAAGAGCAATTCAAGATACTTTGATCAAATTCATAACAACTGAAAAAAAATTAATGAACGAATTTACATCAAATTAAGTAAAATGAGAAACAACATATTTCAGGGCGAATTTAACAGAATTCAAGTGAATTGAGTAAAAAAAAAATTACGTAAAATTCTAGTGAATTTAAAGAAATTTCAAGAAAATGAGAAAAATTCGATGAAATTCATCAAAAGTCAAAAATAATTGTTTAAAAATTGATTTAATGATTTAAATTGTGAATAAAATATAAACATAAATTATACGAGAATTCCTACACATTTGATACAATTCAGGATAAATTAAAAAATTATTTAAAATGAATTTTGAAAAATTTGTAAAATATAAATTATCAATTTATTTCAGGAACACTGGAGCTAATTTAGAAGGATTCAAAGGGCCGTTTGTCTGTGGCCCCTAAAAAGACCGTTGTAGAATGAAAGAATATTGTGACAAACTCATCAAGCCTTACTGTCTTTTTACGGGATCCTGGTCATCGTCCTTTTGGTTTCTGTTTCTCTGTTAAGTGTTTCGGCCTCTTTCTTGGTCTTAACCATCACTGACCAGATGACCAGCCTTGGATTCTTGGAGCTAGATGCACTTCAGTTTTGAGAAAGTCGCTGGAGGACCCCCTAGACGAGAGAGTAACCTGTCACAAAGGTTGGAGCCCGGGACATCAGCGAGGTTTCAACGGCGCCACTAGTGAAACATTTGTCCCACATTCCCTTTTCAACCCTGGGCCTGCTTTTTGAGTCTGCTTTATCAGCACGCCCTAAGTTTAGTTTTGGATTGTATCGCGTGTATCCAAAAATGCGCGTGACATTCTTCATCGGGTTAAGTATGATAGGAGAGGTCCTTATTTCGAGAACCTCATCCTCATCGCCAAAGTTGTCGGTGGTAGTCACTGGATGGGTGCGGTATTGCGAAGGAGAATCACTACTTCGAGGACTTTGCAGAGGTCGTAGTTTAAGCGATCGGCACGTAGATTACCGACGGCACGTTCTCTTGTTCCGCAACGGCTTCGTGACGGCGGAGGGCAAAACCTTTACGGATGCTTATTTATAATTCTTCCCACCTCGCAGCTCAATAACAAATCTAAGTTTGCAGATGAAAAGCTAATTTCTTTTTATTATGAAAGACCGATTTTGAAACAGTCAATATCATCAGAAATTTGAAAATTGATTTCTTAACCCTAAGGTTCCTTTCCTCCCGGAACGTCACATATTATCTCATATCCGGCACAAATCATAAGATAGCTGTTCATAGAAACCATTCATAAGCTAAAGTTTGGGGAAGCCGTATGCACATTTCCCAGCCATGCTAACTTTGACATCCTTAGCTTCCTTAACTGTTTCTCCACCAACTTGTCAATCAACTCCTTTCTCCCTTCCTTGCTCGTTCAGTTCGACCTCCTCTCTATTAACACTTCTTCCCTACCTTTTCCTCTTTCCTGATTCACAACCATTACATGGCTACACAAAAAAAGAAAAGTATCTTGATCTGGTAACGCGACACATATAGTCTTACGTATTTTGACGTGCTGAATCTGAATCCGCCATGAGAATCATCCCAAGGATTCTCTATTTGATCCTAAACCATTTTACGATTCAATCAGGTTAAAATCCATTCACAACCTCAAAACCGTTGAATATAATTTTAAAGAATACCTCAAATCCAGGAAAATGGCCATTTTTATCCATTGACGCTGGAAGCTCACCAAATTCCTGTACGTACTCGGGGTATCCGAGTCCAAGTTCACGATTTCTTGAAACCCATTAAGTTCCAGTATATTCTCAACCTCAAGACTATTGAATTTTACTTAGAAAATACTTATAATTACTCAAAGCAGCTAATTTTTTATTAAAAAAAGAAAACCTGTAATTGAAAAAGAAAAAATTTGGATGTTTTTCGTGTCGAAATTTTCGTACTCCGGGTGACAGTTTATATTTTTGTCTTTTGTTCTAACAAAATCTAACTAGAAATTAACATCAATTTACCTGACAAATTGTCTTTAGTCTACTTTCTCCCTACTATAACCAGTTCTTTTTTCTTTGAAGGATCTATGCATCCAGCCAAAATTAGCAATCATGACTTTATCCCCCCTACCTTGATATCGTTATTCCATCAGTTTCATATCTTGATGAAAAGCGTTCTGCTTGCTCTTCGCTGTAATCTCGAACAGTAATCTCAAAAAGTTTCGATGAAAAGTTAAAAAAATAAATTTTTTCCATCACTGTTTCAAAGTTTAAAACTTTAAACGCGTTTTGCTTAAAACTACCGTTTTCAAAGTCGGTGCCAACTCTCACTCAAAAACTGCTGCACCGTTTCTTTTCAAATTTTCTACACACTCTTTAGATAAAAAAACTTCTCCCCGCTATGTCGCTTTTTTATATTGAAGAGATTTTACAGCTATAAAATGTCGAAATTTTTCGTTAAAAGTAGCTGTTTTTCCTTCAAATCACCACTAAAGATTTAAAATTAAAAGAAAGCCAAAGGGCTGAGCAAAACTTATATTTCATCTAAATTTCTTTGATTTTTTATTTCCGCTAGTTCTACGATGAGCTGTAGTTAGCCGGCTTATTTTTAAATATTTGTCAAATTTTTTTTTTTAATATTCTCCGAATGCTGCTTTGTGTTGCGTTTAATATAACAATAAATTTATTTTACCAAATCTCTAAAAAAATCCAAAATTTTTTTTTCACCCGCCATACCCTACTCTCCTCTTAAAGAAAAATAGTCCTATTTTTACAATTATGAGTAACAGGAGTACCAAGAGTTTTCTTTAGATTAAATAATTTTGTAGTTATTTACTTTATTTTGCATTATCTTTTATAAATTGAACAGTTCCAATATTCTGGATTAAGATATATAAATCTATGCTACTCTATCATATTCGGTATTCTAAAATAAATTTAAAATTTTAAATGATACAATATCTAATGATTTGATGATATTTAAAGTAATTTAATATATTTTTCTGAAAATATTTTTAAAATTTAAACAAATGTAATTGTAAATGTAAAAAATTATTTTTGAACCTTAATTTCAATAAATCTATGCCTATAAGCGGAGAAAGCATAATGACCTAGCTCAAAGCACCATAACTGTCTGACACATGAAATACTCTATAAGTCTTTTTGATTGCTTCCCCTGGGTATACATGACATTCGGCGATTTCTTCTGCGTTCATTTCTTCAACCACGCCGCTATTCATGTTTATTTTCGCCCGTTCTGACATTCCAAAAACAGGTGTAAATATTGCACGTAAAATATCTGTTTTGTATGGTGTTTTTTCCATTATTGCGTAGACGTCGCCATTGCGTGAAGATATTACCAGTTGTTCCTCGGTTGGCATGGGAATGAGGGCATGAGTTCTTGTTCTCAATCGAATTGGTTTACCGGGAGGAAAAACGTATCTTCGGACTTCGAAAATCCGATTCAGATTTGTTCGTGGAGAAAGTCGAATGAAGGGAAGTTCATCAAATCTATATCCAAGTACGCGTGGAAAAGTTTTTCTGATATTAGGAGAAATAGACCTGTCACGGAGAGGTGTTTCAGCAGGTACTGAAGACCTGGCAGAATAATGAGGGTTGGCAAGAGAATGAGTCGTGTCTGGATAATGTCTGACAGTAGAAGAAGAAGACGGTCCACGGCGATGAGAACCAGTGTTAGAGACACCATCAGGCAAACCCCTGGACTGGTTTCTAAATCCTGAAACAAGAAATACAGGATTAAATTACTGTTTTAACTATACAATAATATGCTGGCACATCACAAGCTGTAAATGAGGTTCTAATTGTTGGGCGTTTAATAAAATTCATTAATTTTTTAAAAGTGTGTAAGAAGAGACAAGAAGAAGAAATTTAATATATAAAATCTACGCGCTGCGCAAGCACGTTCTCATTGTGCGCAACCCTACCGAAAAGAATCTTTGAGTATATACTAAAAATTCTTTAGGTCAAAGAAGCTCAGAGAAATTCTTCGCAGGCACTCAGGTAGATATTTTTAAAGGTCCAGGAAGCTAGTTTAAATGGTCTGAAGGCTTTCAAATATCTTTCTAAAATTGAAATAAGAATACGATCATAAATAACAAGCAGAGAGGCTATCGCAATAGAGTAGCCGACACTCAAGGGTCCTTTGTTAAGCTTTCGGATTAAAATTTAGAAGTAGATTTTTTTAAATTTCATAGTTAACAGCCTAAAACATAATAATTCGGAATCTACGGGTTTCGATGACTTCAGATATCTAACTTTCTTTTTAATGCTTTATATTGGAATTAATAGAACGTTTCCCGCAAATGGAATGAGATACGCCAAAAAGACAACATTTTTGAATTCAACTAGAAAATTGTATATGAGTATATAAGTTATCATTATAAATAAGTATAATGAGAAAATTCATCAATTAAAAAAAAGTGTTAATAATTTGAAGAGAAATTTAAAAAGGGAGAGCGGATTAGCCACGACCAACAACTGTAAATAACTCTACCCGCCCGGTACGTAACGAATACAAAAGAAACATTATATTACCGTCGCACCACTCTTAAAAGGACCACTAAAAGGATCTTGAAAAGAACCCAAATCTCTCAAACTATCTCCGATACTATTTTGTTTCAAATCGACTTTTTTATAGACTCAAATGGGCCAAGCTATTTCGCTAAAGAAAACTCATAGATTTCTTTCGGTAGGGAAGCCTTTAAAAATTAAAGGTCGACTTTTCTATTTTATGTTCAACTCTATTATATTAAATGTACATTATAATTATTTCTGTACTTTGAGCTGGGGCTGTTTAGCCAGGTATTGCAAAATAAATGACAACTCTTCTTTCTAATGGTTACTGTAATATTTATTTCTTATTTTGCATTAAATTCTATTCTTAAGTACTCTGAGGGATGTATATCACTTCTTTAAATTTAGAACATTACCATTCATAATATGCATCAGTATTGGAACAAAAGTATTTTTATTGTCATATTGTTATCATTTAAAAATTTTGCATTGTATTAAAATAAGAATTATCAATAAGCATTTTGCGGGAACTTTGGTCGTTTTTCCATAATTTAAATTTGTTTGTATTTAATGTAGATGTAATTCAGACGAAAATTTGTTTAGCAAAAATTTTATTGCATCTTGTATCCTTTTTCCAAAAAGTTTATTTTTTACTTTTAATATATTTTCATAACTAGATATTATGACAAACTTTTAGATAATTTTGGGTTAAACAACTTTTATCTTTTAATTTTATTCATCTCTTGTGTCATTTTTCCAAAAATATTTTTATTTTTTTTTAAATTCTTATGAATAAAACAAAAACTGTCCTGTCAAAAATTATTCACGACAAATTTGAATCAGTTTTCTCTATTCTAGGGAGGAGCCACTTTTATCTATTTATTTTTCTCATAATTTGTGTCATTTGTCCAAAACTTTAATTTTCACTTTAATTTTAAAATGTAAAAATAATATGCTTAAATAATCAGTCTTCGTAGGTAATAAACTTTCTCATGGACAAAAAATGTGTTTTTCATTAAAAATGAATAATAATAATATATTTTTGTATAACTTCTACGTGAAAAAACGGCTTTTTCCGTTTAAAAATAGTAAAGAAAGTCGTGTGTTATTTAATATGCCGTCACGTGGCGCCATCTACAACTTAAGTGTACGCTTTGCAACAGAGTCAATGTATGTTCGAGACTCTTCTTCGTGTTGCTACCTCGTGCAGTGTTTCAGTATTTAAAAATTTTATAATTGGTGTCTGTAGTTTTTTACGACATATTTTAAAATGTTACAAGTTTAAATTAATTTAAAATGAAGTAAAGTTTAAGTCATTTGAAATTTTCCCAGATATCTTATTGCAGGTATCGAAAATTTTGTTAAACTTGCCCCCAATGTGGAGAAATAATTTACAATTATAATTTTCGTCTTCTTCAATAATGCTTAAAATGATTCAGAAATAAATTTAATCATGAACCAAAATTACTTACAGTACTCTTCCACCTATGGCGAAAGTCTAAGACTGATATTCGTGTTAGGTGAATTCCCCCACCACATTAAAAATATTTTAATTTAAACTGGAAGGTAAGGAGACAAGTAGCAGAGGATATTCATAGCTTATTATGCTAATTTTACAATCAGATCTTAAAAAACTTTTTAGTAGACCGTTATTCTCAAATATTATTTTTTTTTAAATCTGTGAATAAAGGTGGGGTGCATAAAAATGGAGCTCAAACTCCATATGTGAATGACGCGCGCTTTTAAAATTTTTTTAATAATGTAACAAATTGGTTTGTACTCACGTAATACTCCATAACTCTTTGTGATTTGTCCGTTGGAGTTTACTGGACATTCCGCGATTTCTTCTGCGGTTAATTCCTTAACCGCGCCGCTAACCATATTTATTTTCGCCCGTGCTGATAGCCTAGAAACAGGTGTAAATATTGCTCGAAGATACGTGTGCCTGGATGATGTTTTGGCCAATATTGCGCAGACGTCGCCATTGGATAATGATAATACAATTTGTTCTTTAGTTGGAATGGGCTCAAGGACATGAAATCTTGTTTTCAATCCAATTGGTTTGTCTGGAGGAAAAACGTACGTTCTGAGTTCGAATATTCGATTCGAATTGTTGTGGGGAATTAGTCGAATAAATGGAAGATCTTCAAAACTAAATCCAAGTACGGTGGGAAAAGTTTGCCTGAGAGATGGAGACCTCGACCTGTCGTGAAGAGGTGAGTTGGCAGGTGATGGAGACCTGGCAGAATCACGAGGTGCGGTAAGAGATTGAGTTGTGTCTGGACAATGTCTGCTACGAGAAGAAGGAGAAGGTCCACACCGATCAAAACTAGGATTAAGGCCATCATCAGGCAAACGCTTGGATTGCGAACTAAATTCTAAAACAAGAAGTACAGGATTGAATTTTTGTTTTAAGGCTTTGCTGTAAAACTCTAAAAACGATTGAGAGCAGGTGACGTTTCGTACCCTTAGTTGGGAAGGAAGCGATACTTCATATCACGGTACCATTTACACTGCCAAAGTTGATTTTTTGTTGCTGGGACATACTGGGGTCATACTATGCATTTGTAATAAAAAATAGTTTAAATAATTAAAAGTGACAAGGTAATTTAACTTATCCATAATCTTTGATTAATTTGTCCCATATTTTATGCAAAAACCATAATTTTTAACAACTAATCATTAGATGTTGCGAAAAAACTAATCTTCTTCATGAATTTGTACATAATGTCATCGCCACTTTGTCCCCATAATTCAACAGATCAAAAATCACTTTTGCAAAGTTATTAGACTAATCCGAAACATACTTCATTTCATTTATATATATTTTAGTCAGTAGCACAATGCAAAAAAAAAAGCTATGTATTTTATTATTTAACAAACAAATTTTCTTAAGCTGGAATTCTTTATAATGACAGCTGCACGTCATATCTGGAATCATTGCAATTTTTGAAACAGTATATAGAAAATTAAACTGTCTTGCCATCCCAGTCCAAAAACAGTTTTTTCCATACTGTGGAATGCGTTGGGATGTTACATAAGTGCTAATAAACAAGCGACGGGGCCGAAATGAAAAATTCCTTATTTACTAACTATGATTTACTTTAAATAACTATTTTATCAGAAAGCATATGCAGTGTGAAAAAGTAAACGACCTTTTTGAACAACTTTTTCCTAAAAAGTTTTGTTTGCTTTTCATTCTCTTGAATCCTAATGAGCATAAATATATGAATGCATGTTTCATGCAATGTTTAGCGACCAATTTATAATATTTGTTTCAAACAAACATATTTATTTTTGTTCACTCTAAGACTGCTGGAGTACAAAGAGGTTTTCAGAGGTTTTCATTTATTTCTATTAATGCAAAATAAATCTCAGCGATTTGATAACAAAATTATTTTAATATATCCGTTTAAATTGAGAAACGTGTGTCAGATAGCGGGTTTACTGTAAATTTCGAAAGATACTTATAACAACTTTGCCCTCTTTCAGTTGACGCCAAAAAAAAATGATATACATGTTGCATAATTCCTAAAAGTCACCAGCTTTAATCCTACATTTTGCACATAGGTTCGGCATACAATGTATTTTAGAGGAGCCACTAACTTCCAAACTAGCGTGCCCTCGTGGAGTCCCCCAAAACTAAACTTGGAGTGAACCTACAAATTCCTGCTACGAACAGTTTCAGAACTTTATTTCTCTCGTCAAGTGAGGCAAGTTTCGTACGTGCGCAGCATAATGTTTTATACTACCGCGTCTCTCGTAAAGTACCCGGAAATCCTACTGTTTCACCGCCCCGTCAACCCGTCTAGTGTGTCAAAAAATAAAGTAGAGTGAGATACACATGATTTTGCAAAATCATTTAAAGCAAGATTTAAACTGTAAGTAGAACAAGGAATATAAAATGCTCTCGGGTTAACCTCGACTTTTATATTATAAACACCTTCGTATTCACCTTTCAAGTTAGTACCGCTTTTTTAGATTTGACCCCAAAAATCCTAAATTCTTAGGCTATATTCCTCTAATTTATATGATGCAGCATTCGCAAGTCCATCGTCGGTTTCATCAAACTTTATGTTTCACGGTAAAAACAAAACCTAAAATAGAATTAAACGTACTTCCAGGAAGTTTTTAAATTCATTAGATAACTTGATTTATTATATTTATGGAAACAAAAAGTGAGGCTATCTTCGCAAAAAATAATGTGAGGTCAAAAGAAAACGTGAAAGCAGCAAAGCTGATCGACAATTTGCATAGTAGGTATGGTATAGAGTTTGTTTTTACAGAGAAACGAATAGTGAGGATAAACTAAAATTACCTTGATTTACAATACAATGTACAATGCTTTGGCACAGTGCTCTTGGCCGAATAAAAGTTAACGAGGTTTGCTCTAGAACTCTTAGAGAAATAATTATATGGACTGTTTTATTGCCTGAAATGATGAAAGATAATAATTTTGGAATATAATTTGATTATACGATCCTTTTATATTTCCTATGACGGTTTACCTAACTTTGAATTTTGTTTGCGAATTTCAGGTGTCTAATCAACTCAATTAAAAAAATGTTCATCGTCAGTTTCCTGAATCTCCACATTGCAAACTGACTTTACGAACAAAATATGGTGGACTTAATTAACACAAAACGAGCAGAATAAGATTCCTGGCTTAAGCTGACTTCCCGTTCTTGTTTTCTTCTTTGGAACACATTTTTAATTTCGGCCTTATATTGGTGGTACTTACGGTTTACTTTTAACTGTGTTTATTTTTAAACACTTCATGAGGTACTCTTTAATGGGTTAATTTTCATGATCATTCCAATTGATTTTAAAAAGTATTCCTTACTAGCATAAAAAAATGATTTGTTAAACCAAGGAGAGCCACATTTTGTCCCTCTGATACTTGTAAAATCTATTATATGTTTAAACAACGTTTAATCATCTAGTAACAAATATTATTCGGCATGCGCATAATAAATAAGGCATTTCCCCAGCGGGTCTTCAAATATATACTTCATCATAATACGCATCTTGTAATGACTAGAGTATGATACATATTAAATATTGTCTGCTCTATGGGCCGTTCAATTTTGTATCTCGAAATATTATCTAAATATGCTTTTCATTCGCTCTTGGCGCTTATAATTTCTATGCCCTTACTATTATGTACATATATATCATTAAAGGTTTGTCATAAGGATGGCTGCGGAATTTCGCTGTGAGCATGTGCTATTCTGGAAAACCGAACCCGCTTCCAGCGTCATCGCTTTAAAATATCAGCTGTCACCACGTGAGACAGTCTGCAATGGACTCAATTCAGCGACTCGGAAGAAGTTTTGTGCATCCTGAGAACATGGGGCCACTCAAGGACGACCGCCTTCTGCATTTCCCCTTAAGTGTATTTGAATTTTTTTATACGCAGGGATGCTTTTCAGGCTATTAAACAGTAAAAGCTTAGAAGTAGGACGATGGTCTGGCAAAGGAGTTTTTTTGATATCCAGAGAGTTGTAGAACCTATACCTCTGGAGAAAAAGGTTATCTAAGTACTTCAAGCTGTATCTCTTGTTGGTTTGGAGCCGACCTTAAACTATAGGCCCCCCTCCCACCAACAAGTAAGTGTGTCGGGGGTGTGTAAAGGAATAGGGAAGAGGGTGCAAGAAAAATGTAAACCTTTAGGGAACACATTAGAAGCTTCCATTCCACTAAAAGCTTAGCGTCTGCAGAAGCCCCGATGATGATGATGATTAACTCTAAGAATATTTCACGTGTACTTTCCAGAACTCCCTGTAAGGTATTTATGCCTCTGTTTCTTTTATTCTCCTTGGCTATGTTTTTTCCTTTAGATGGTGCCGAAAATTCGATTACGTTCATAGTTCGTTTATCGAAGTCACGGAGAACTATATTATAAATAAATAAAATAAATAAATAATAAAATAAACAGAAACCAATTTCGAGAATATAAAGTTCTAGTATATATGAAAGTGCTCATTCTAGACTATTGCTTTTATTTCTCTGGGAGCTTCAAGCCAAGCTGTATAAATTCTTATTCCATAAAATTGACAGAGATAATAATAAAGTTCTCTTATCGCCGCATCGCGCCTTTGGATATAGGTCGTTCCCGGATGAGTTGGACAACTAGATAGTATGTGTTATAGATGCTCGAGGTGTGCATGAAACGCACTGCAGCTATCATCAGGAATGTCTTGACTGAAAATGTGGCTGTAGTATGCTAAAGTGAAAATGTCTTGATATGCCAAATTAAAACTCTCCTTGCTCGAACTGTATCCGGCTGATTTCGGGAAAGCAATCGTCAGCTCATACGACATCGATTGATCCTCCACAATTCTGTGGAAGATGCCGTGCAACCTGTTGCCGAGGAGGTGTTCACAGGACTGCTCATCCTGTGCTTTCGTAATTTAAGTCTTTAGGAGTGAGTACTCAAGACGGATAAGATTTATTGCATTTAGCTCACCACTTATACTGAAGTCAAGGCCGAATGCTTCAGCAATCTGCTCCGCTGCTTTGTATAGAAACTCTCCTTCGCCCGCTTCTTCATGCTTCCTGATCATTTCAAGAAGAGGGTCTCGTCCATTTGGGAGTAGATGTGCTGTAGCGAGACTCGCGGAAGAGAAAACTTGATGTGCATGCTTTTGTACCGGTGCATAACCTTTTGTGGCCCGATATAAAGGGATCTAAGCCCGTCCTTCATCCATGCTACTGCTCCAAATAGATAAAGTAATACCTGGGTGGAGTGCATGCTCGTTGCTAATGCTTCGTTCCTTGCCGACAGTTCGAAAGATCAAATGTTTCAGATGAAAAGATTTCTCTGCTTCGGAGAGTATCCTATATGGATAACATGTCCTAAATGCAGCTTTGTGGCATGCCCTCTCGAGCGTAGGTCTCTTCAGCGTCAAAGTGTCGTATATTACTTCTTTCGATACATTCAGGGCCTTCGGGGCTGTCATTTCACTCACTTTAAATATACCTTAGCACATTTTTCTAACCCAAATTTCATTCTAATCTCCTGAGAGTATTTTCGACAATCTCTAGAGCCATATGTAGTTACTCTTTATTTTCAGCATATATCTTAAGATCATCCCTTTGAAATGCATAAGTGAACGTATGACTGCCTCCCCCAAATCTAGGGTAGTCAGCATTATTATCCGCAGCAAAGGATAAAGTTGTATATTCTGAAAAGTGGCCCAGTTTCCCACAGTCACCATTCAAAACACCTCATCAAGGTTCCACCCAGGTTTTGTCACGGTGTTCACGCCTCTACTTGGCGGCTAACTCCTTTGAGGCCATCCCGAGATAATTGTCCGTGACTGCCTATTGGTTATTGTAACCATATTCACCAGAGGCCCTTGTACAAGAATCGACTATACGCAACCGGAAGACGCTTTTGGTTGCTTTGTCATATTTATTGCGGCCTTTACTGACCCAGGAGAGGTTTCATGTACTTTTTTATTTAGAGCTGATACTTAGAATGCAGGCAAATCTATTTCACTGTTTTAAACTAGTTACATAGGTCTTGAATTAGTAAGTGAGAAACTTCATTTCTGTTTAAGATTGGGACTAGAACAGTAAATAAATGCTCTTCAGTGTGAATTTGTATATAGAAAGATCATTGTTAGGTGCGGTGAACGGTCTGAAAGTCCAACGATTATTATTTGAAATGTTATTTATCGCTACAAGATTGAATGTATACATTACATTGAAACAACCATATCTTTACGTTTTTGAGATCACTGAATTTGAATCCGGAATCAGTTTGAAACCATTAGTTTAGAAGAATGGCCAAGTAATGGTCAAAGTAAAGAAAACCATTGGATCGGAGGAAGCCAATGGATCGAGAAAAACCTCTACTCTCAGAAGTTTTTGATGTCGCTGATCCGAATCCGGGATCACACTGACCCGATTAGGTCATGATGGAGGACAAAGGTCAAAATGAGAAGAAAAACCATTGAGTTGGCGAGAACTACTCAATGAGAGGTTTTTAACGGGCTGAAAATTATCTCGGATTTCAATTTAGCGACACCAGAAATGTTTCAGTGTAGTGGTTTACGCTTATTTTATGTTTTTTTCTCATTCTGACTTTCACTTGACTCGCTCCGGATTATATGGGATTAAGGAGGCCCCGGATTCGGATTCAGCTACCCGAAAAATGTCAGAGAGTAGAGGTTTTCTCCAATTTAATAGACCTCAAAAACATATAGACATGGTGGTTTCGCTCGGGTTGCAGATTTTAATTTATGGGCTCTTAAATGGGAATTTTTCAAGAGCAATTAAAATGATCGAAAATTTTGACACCGAAATAATTGAGCTAATTTAGCGTTTTAAAATTAATCAATATATACTGAAACCGCTTTTATATTCGCTCTCACTTATATCCCCCCACATTTATATCACTACTATAGGTCTCATTTATATCCACTTGGCATCCATACTATCAGAGTACCACGTGATTGATCAGCGAGCAAATTCAAAATGAAGGCGGAGGAAAACTGGCGCTATTTTTCTAAAATAATAACATATTTTCTAATTTATCTTAGCTATCCGTCATAACTTCAAATACGCGCAAATGCGCTATCACTAAAAAATGTTGTGCTAGCTAATTAACAAAGATGTTATTGGGGGGGGGGGGGCGTGACGCAGGTGCTAAATCTTTGTCAGTGATATTTAGGATGAAACTGCCGAAAAGGACTCATTCTTCTTTAAATTTGCCCATATGCGTCACGAAAATAGTTTGCAAAAGTTGAAAACTGTCAAATGTGTTTATATACGTCATAAAATTTTTCTCAATATCTTTAAAATTTCCCAAGAGATGGAGGTCATAACATTTTGCAAAGTCATGACCCACAAAATAAATTTTTTTTAATCCGCACTGGTGAAGAGACTTTCTTATTGAGTTTTAAGGGCGCTCATATGCGCCACTTGTAAAATGTACAAAAAACTACCTGAGTTATTCATGACCATCGACATTTAAACTAAGACGAAATTTAAAAATCAAGTGTGTGTGGCAGGGCATATTTTAACGGTAAGTTGTGACCACAAGGTCAGTTCTAAAAAAAATGGTCAGTTCTAAAACTTGATAATGGTCAGTGCAAAACTAGATTTTTGCACATAACGTGCATGAAAAGTAATTGATTGTAGCTATAATTTTTTTAATTGTGCAACAAAGCTATAAAAACACAAATAAGTGTGTTAACTTGACAGGCAGTGGACTCGAATTGGAGTATGAGTGCATTTGATTTTTATTACTTTACTGTTTAAACGTGTTTATAAAATGTCAGTTTCTACGTCTGTTGGAACATAAAAAATTTCTCTGCACTCTTTTAATCACAAAAATTCTGATTTTCGGAAACCGTAAAAGGATATTTTTGGAAATAATAGATCTATTATTTTATTATATTCACCAATCAAATTCAGGATAACGGCCAAGTATGGAAGCAAACTACAGAAAATCCTCATCTTTTCAATGAACCAATGCAATGTAATGAATTTAACTAATGAATATTCTACTTCTTCATTGGTTTGTACAATATACATTGTAATTGTTATATTTTATATCACAAGCGTTAACTTTGCCCTTCTGAGATATTTACATTTGATAAGAGTCAGTTTAAACGAAAAGAATTTATTTACACACTCCTTAAGACAAGTTTCGGTTACGCTGTAAAAACGAACAGATTGAAGTTGAAGGAAAAGAGCGACAATTAAAACAACTAATTTGTTATTATAAAAATTTCGACGGAAAAATTAAGAAAAAACATATTCCTTTCCCACCACGTTACAGGCTTCAATAAAAATAACTTCACTATCAAAATTTCGATAAGAAAATTTAAAAGAAAAAATTATTCAGGAAAATATATTTTTCCCACAGCGTTGTATGCTTCAATAAAAACAATTAAATTGGTTATTGTACAAATTTCTATAGCGAAATTTCGAAAGAAATGTAAATACCAAAATTTGGGAAAAAATTTTCCGAGAAAATTGTTGTCTCTGCACTGCGTTATAGGATTCCGTAAAACCAACTAACATTTGGTATCGTGAAAATTTTGCTAAAAAATTTGTGAACAAAAAAGCCATTGAGAAATCTGATTATATTTGTAATTGATGTTTTATTCATGGGCATAAAATACATTTTCGGAAAAACCCATTCTTTGGTTGATTAGTCGGGGAATACCCGGAAATCGGGGAATATTGTTAATTTTTCTTTAAAGATAAAGTCAATGCAGTCACTTATTTAACTAAAAATATCACTTGGGTGACTTTTTGAAAATAAATTAACCCCCATGGCTTCGATTTTTGTTGAATTCTTATGAAATATTTTAGCTTATTTTTTAAGGTTCCAAAAATGTTCCAATCGATTTCAATAATTTTGAAATATTTTCGGGTATTTTGAAAGATTTAAAGGCTCTTTAAGGAGATCTAAAAATTTTCAAATTATTTCTAAGGAAATGGTTTTAACGATTTTGAAATATTTTTTAATATTTTCATAGATTTACAAAATTTTTGGTATTTTAATGGAATCTATAAAATTAAAAAAAAAAACTTTTTTGAAGAGCTTTAACAAATTTCAAGAAAGATACAAGGATTTAAAGAGATTTCATATATTTTAGAGATGTCCTGATTAATTAAAAATTTGAAAAATTAAAAGTAATTTTCAAAACCTTTAAAATACTCCAAGAAATTTCTAGAGATTTTTATAGTTTTAAGGGATATAAATAGATTCTCGCGGGGTTTGGAAGAATTTACTAGAATTTCGGAAGATATGTATAGATTTTATAGATTAATATTTCAAGGTTTTCAACTGATTTCAGCAATTTCCGAGGCATTTTAAAGAGCTTTAAATAGGTTTAAGGACCTTTAAAGGTTTTAGGCGGTTAAAAATAATAATAGTAATAAAATTTTATTTAAGAATTTGAAGCGATTCCAACAAATTTAAAAGATTTTAAGTTATTTTTAAATGCTGCAAGTGATTTTCAAGATTTTTAAAAATGTTTAAAGCAATGTCAAAGGATTTGCAATATTTTTGTGGATTTTTTTTTAATCCCAAGGAATTTTGAAGAGCTGTGTAATATTTTACCATATTTTCAGCGATTCCATAAAATTTAAAATTAATTTCAGTAATTTTAATGGAATTTCAAAGGATTAAAAATATTTTAGGGTATTTTAAAACATCAAAAGCCCTTTTGCAAAGCTTTAAAAAATTTGCAGGAATTTCAAAAGATTTCAAAGGGTGCTTAAAATTTCATGAAAGTTAAAAAATTCAAAGGAATTTTTAATTGGCTTAGAGATTGTAAAATGATTCCAAAGGACTTTAAAAGTTATAAAAAATATCCGAGTTTTTTAAAAGAGCCTTAGCAAATTAAAAGATATTTTAAACAAATTTAAGAAATCTGACACATTTTAAGGTATTTAAAAATATTACAAGGAATTTTCAATTCTTTTGAGTAACTTAATGAATATCAAAAGTTTTGAAATATTTTAGTTCTTTATAAAATATTTCTAAACCTAAAATTTAATTAAATGACGGGAATTTACTTCTGACCGCAGTAAAATTCAAGTTTAGTTTATTTTAATCATTTTAGTTAATTTAGAAAAGTTACCTCTACTTTATCTATAGTTTTAAGTACTTTGTAAAAAATTTGCCTCGTTTGTAGAAAATTAATCTTTTACGGTTGAAAACTAATTCCTTTTACCCAAAATTTGAACGTAGATTTTTGGTTGAAAATTGATCTTTTCTGGTCAAAAATGCAATAATTTGGATAAGAATTTTTGTCGAAAAATTTAACTATTTTGTTTGAAAATTATTTCTTTTTTGTTTGAAAAATTCCAATTATTTCAATTAAATATTCACAAGTTTACGTGCAAATCCATCACTTTTGATTAGTTTTTTTTTTAATTTTACTTTTCAGCTGAAAATGTAAATATTCACATAGAAATTCATCTCTTTGGTTGAAAATTAATTTATTTAACTGGAAATGTAAGTATTCAGTTTTTGTTTGACAATTTGCCTTCTTTATTAGAAAATTGATTCATCTGCTTGGATAGAAATTCACCTATTCCAGTTGAATATGCATAATTTCAGTTTATAATTACTCACTTTGTTTGAATATTTGTTTCTTTTTCACGGAAAATCAATTTTTTTAACTGAAAATTTAACTATTCTATTTTTTGTTGAAAACTTATCTTCCTTATTTCAAAATTAAACTATTTGGTTCAAAATTGATCATTTAGTGGAAAATTTAACTATTTGGTTGAGAATTCATGCATTTTGTTAAAAAATAGTTTTTTTTGGTAGAAAGTTATTCTTCTTCTTTGAAAATTGATCTTTTTAAAATATTCATCTATAAATAGTTTTATGTTTAACAGAAAATATGACTCTTTACTTGGAATAAGATTCCTGTATTAAGAGTTAAACACTCTGGTCGAAAATTTATCTTTTTGTTTAAAAATTCATGTATAGTCCAGTTGAAGATTCATCTCTTTAGTTAAAGATTAATTATTTTAGTGGAAATTTCATCAGTTAATTTAAAAATGTGTTGCTTTTGTGAAAAATTAATTTTTCAAACTGAAAATATAACTATTTGACTGTTGGTTAAAATATAAACCTATTTAGTTCAAAATTAACAAGTGTGTTAATAATGTGTCATTACACAGCCACACAAAGAAAGTGTGCGGATCTGGTAACAAGACACACGTATTCCTATGGATTTTGGGGCGCTGAATTCAAATTTGGTATTAAAAATCACCCATCACGTCATGGTTGAGC
>NC_046658.1:130066884-130076918 GCF_010883055.1 Belonocnema kinseyi | reverse complement strand
CTACAAGCTATCTAAGGATGGTACTATAGAACACCACCTCAAGGTAGGCCTAGTGGCGCCATCTCTTGGTCAGGCCGGAAACTTATCAATCCACCCTCGTAAAGCTCTGGAAGCATATTTTCTCAGTAGCAAATGCTAGGCCAAGGCTAGGCTCGCCATCGCAAAAAGTTCGAGTTTTTGAAAGGGCTAAGGACTTTTTGAGTATGGGTCTTTCAGTGAATAGTGATAGGTCAAACATGGAGACATTTCTAGACGCGAAGAATACTCTCAAGAAACAGAGAAGAATATCACCGAAACGAGATATGTCTGGATCTGATTCAGCTTCCTCAACTGGGGAAGGCTATATGTTCAGGACTGGCTCAATCACAGACTTTCTCTCCGGAAATCAGAATCCCGATCGCCCACTCTCATCTAATCAAGCCAAGAAATCGACAGCCCGAAGAGACACCAGAAACTCTCGCAAGAAGAGCGAATGATACAGTTGTGGAGGCGGGAAAAGACATTCGGATTGTCTATTGGAACTCTCGTGGGTTCACTAATCTGGGAGACATCTCAGCGTCCATTTTAGACAACGACGTACTTTGCATATGTAAAACGTGGCTTTTAGCGGCTTCTGTGGCCTCCCCCCTTTTGCTTCCTCATCATAAATGCTTTTGTTCCAACGGAAAAAAGTGAGTAGATTTGACAGAGCTAGTGGTCGTTTAGTAATATTTGTAAACCAAAAACGGTATGCTCGTGAAGCCCTTGATGTATCCGCAGAGTGGATCTTTATAAAGTGCGCCTTTGCTTCATTACAATTTATAGTCGGCTTGATATACTTCAACCCGGGAATGGACAGAGAATCGATTTGCGAAAGTTTTGATTTAGTACTTGCGCGGTTAGAGGAGTCATATCATTCTATTCCTGTAATACTGGGTGGAGATTTTAACGCGCGTATTGGTAATCTAAACCAGGTACCCTGTGAAGCGTTCGCGGAGGGGGTAAATGTATTTGCGGAAAGATCCGTGTTGATTCGTGACGTGTGTGAAGGAGTCTTGCTTCAGTTGAATGTTTGGAAGTACACGGCTTTGCTTTCCTTAATGGCAGATTCGGTGATGACTGGCCGGCAAGCTACATACGCTTGTCCTGAGGGAGTGGGAATACTATCGATTTTGCGGCTTGCGCTCTAACTTCAATAAGTATAATTAAGGACTTTAAATTGTTCCTATTGTTACTCGCTCCGACCATCTTCCAATCTGCGTAGAAGTGGCAAATGTCCGAATTGATGGAAGGGAGTGCTTTGTTGAAGCGAGAAATACGAGTACGCATGTGAACCTGATATGGAAGGAGGCTATGGGGGAGGCTAGGAGGGAGGTGTTCCTTAATAATTTGTCGCTCACTGACCCACATTCTTGGAATACGGTCTCGGTGCACAAAATGAATAAGAATCTTATATTCTCTATTAAGGAAGCTACTTCTCGAGCGGGTATGGTTACTAGGTCATCTTCTTGTTTTGTGGGGAAGAAACCGTGGTATGACTAGGCCTGTCTTAACAGTGGAAAAGAGATAGAAAAAAGCCTAAGAACTTGTAAAGCTTCTGGATTCGCGCAAGAGGACATCCGTAAATATAATTTAGATAAAAAGGCGTACCTATATCTAATTAAAGATAAAAAGGCAAAATACGAGATGGCTTTCCAGAATGCTCTTGAAGCAGCCAGTGGCACTGCAGATTTCTTGATCGCAGTCAAATTTTTTAAGATTAGGTCCGCGCATGGAAATTTTATAGACCTGCAAACGTTGCAAGAATTCGGTGGCATAATATGTGGCATATCGCGCACACCGTTTTCGGACACAATGGGGATTTACATACGATCTGCAAGTCATGCGTGCAATGTGTCGGTACACCCATAGACATTTTGCGCTCTCCCGCCATACGGCCTGCATGCTGCATCACGCATTGTTATCTGGGAAGTTAGCTGTGCCTGAATTTTGCGTTTGTCTGGTTTTTTGTGGCTCTTTCCATAAAGTCATATTTGTAAAAAAACCTGTATCAGTTTTACAGGACTTTTTTGTGCAAACCCAGTAGGCAAAACATTTGGCGACGTCTTTACGACGTCGTTACGATATCTTTATGACAACTTTACGACATCCTATGTCCATGTCGTTAAGGTGTCTTTACGATACCTTAAAGAAGTCGTATGATCTGACCATTTTTTATACGATATCGCAGACACCGAAACGACATGGACATAGGATGTCGTATAATTGTAAATATGCCGTAACCATGTCGTAGAGACGTCGCAAAATTTTGTGCCCACTGGGAACGTAGTCGACATAAATCCGAAAATAAGCTCTGCGATAGTTGCTTGTGAAAAACGGTGACCAGCATACTTTTTTCTTATATTTGGAAAATAAGACAGGAAAGCTTAATACGCTTGCTATCATTTGAAATTCATTAAATTTTCTGTTAAAAAAAAACTAGCACGTAGGTTACGTAGGTTTTTTTTGTGTAAAGTAAATCTTCGTTATTTAAATATTCAACTTTCTAGTTAATTAAAATTATTCTTCCTAAGTTGAAAATTCAACTCATTCGATCAGCAGCACCACTGCTTTCTTTAAAATCAACTTACTTTTGCGGATTTATAATTTTAGTGTAAAATTCATCTCATTTGTTCAAATGGAACTTCGTGAATAGAAATTAGTTTCTTCGTTGCAAAAGTGCTTGGTACAAAATGCATCATTTTTTCAAAAAATTAGGTTAAAAATTCTCTGTTTGATTGGAAATTTCACATTGTTCTGCAAAACCGTTTCTTCTTCGTTCAAAAATTCAAACATTTGGTTAAAAATGAAGTCTTCATAGTTGAAGATTCAATTTTCTTCTATTTCTCAATAGGACTGGCTTCTTAAGATAATTGCGTGAAATCGGGGAGACTAAAAGGAAATTAAGATACACTTGCAGACAATAATGTTTTTATTCGAAAATAATCGTATTAACATTATTCGCTGTATCTACATGTAACATGGAATGGATAACCATAACTAAGGAGAGTACTGAACCCAGTCAGGAACACGCATGTTTCTAGGAAAACGTTGTAGAATCCCAGCCTAACGCTGAACTCAATTCCCTCTATTTGGATCTTGAGAATTGAGTTGGACCACAGTAAAATCCGAATATCTATATCCTAATTCAGTTATATTATTGTATAGTCTTGCATAATAAGCATGTTGACTCTCTGTTACGTAACAGTGAGATTCTTCAGTATTATCAAATGGAATATTATTAAAACGCTGGAGATATGCTTTAAAGAGCTCGTTCACTGGATGCTGCCTGTATACATAAACGGGCGGTGGGTCACGTGGATGTATCGTTCCACCCGTTAAAGGAACAGAGAATAGTTGTTCATGTTCAATAAAACTAGCCCTTTTAATCATTATAGAAATGTGGATATCTTCAGAAAGAGGAAGAAGTTCTCTTGACATATGGTTATTGATGCCCCCATCAGGAATTAGAGGATAGCTGATTTCCCTTTGTATTCCATCTAGTTTATTTAAAAAAGAGATTTATACTTTTTCATGAACTGGAAAAATATATGTCAGCAAGTACTATAAAATGGAGCAAAGTTGCGCTGATTTTTTTTTTTTACAATAAATTGTAAGCATGGTTTATATTGTTTATCTAAAGTAAATAGACGTTTCACTCCTTGGTGCACACGATACTTCATGTGAAAAAGGTACTATTTACATGTTCATTACGACTGACATTTGAGTATAGGTTGACGCGTTTTGTAATCGTGGAGGGACTACGTTGAACGCGCGATTGTTACACCGAGAAATATTATACATGGTGTCTAAAAAGTCCGGGACAGTTGGATATTTCCTCAGGTAAAATATTATTCAAAAAATTGAAGGTCATTCCTGAAGTAAATTTCAACGATAAATTTAATGGTGACCTTTCATTTTGACCTTGATTTTTCATCAAAAGTTCCAGGTGTTCTGGTGAGAGTTCTGTTCCTCCCCGAAGAGTTATACAGTTCTATACCGTTTTTCGATACCTGAGTCAATATTTAAGGTGAGGCCATAAGTCCTATACCGTTTTTCCATACGAATATGACGAATCGAAACTAAATGTACGTATTATGAGTACATACTTACTATCTTTCGGTAAAAGATTATTATGGCGCAAGCTAAACTTTCGGAGCGAGAGAGGGTATCTGTATTAATGATGCGTGGTTGGGGAGCCGAGTTCGATCTTATAATCAAGTTCGTTTGCTTTTTAATCGCACTTTTCATAATGGCGAAGGGTTAAATCCTGTCTCAAAATCCACAATTGAAAGAATTGTAGGACGCTTTATGAATCATGGATCTATCAAGGACCTTCAGAAAACTAGTCGGCCAAAATCTGCAGGATCTGAGGAGATGCACATGGGCATAGCCCAAGAATTTGTTGAAAACCCAACCCTCAGCTTACGTCAAGCTAGTTATGAGCGTGACGTTGCTCCTGAGACAGTGCGAAATATTTTAAAAAGCACGAATTTCCACCCTTCTAAAGTTCATCTGGTACAAGAGCTCAATGAAGACGATCCTGATCGTCGGGATGAATTTTGTGAAATTATGATGGACAGAATTGATAGAAATCCTCTTTTCTTGTACAATACAGTATTTTCATATGAATCTACTTTCACATTAAAAGTCCGAAACAAATCCTGATTAGATGTTGAAGTCACAGACAATATCCACAAAAGATTAATGTTTGGGTCGGTTTCTTGAATGATACATTGATAGGCCCGTTCTTCGTCGATGGTAATCTCAATGTCCGTGTATATGAAGAGATTCTCAGAAACACAAATTGTACCAAGAATAAGGGAGATTACAGGCGATAATTTTCAAAATATTTGGTTCCAGCAGGACGGAGCAGCGGCTCATTACGGTAGGGAGGTTCGAGCATATTTGGATACTCGGTTCCCTCAAAGGTGGATTGGAAGAAGGGGTGAAATAGAGTGGACTACTAGATCTCTTGATCTGACGGCTCTTGACTATTTTCTTTCGGGTTATTTAAAGAGCAAAGTACACTCAACGCAACCTCAAAGCTTAGACAAATTGCAGAATCGGATTCTGCAACAGGCTACTTTGATTGATAGGGAGATGATTCGTAATGCTGTGACTCATTTTTACAATCGAATAGCTTTTTGTCAAGAAGCTCAGGGTTTTCAGTAAGAACTTCTTCACTGAAGCGTGAGAGACAAGGGGACTCACGCTAATCAAGCACCCCAAAGGGAACAGAATTTACTACGTCCACGTCGTTGTTTCTGGGTAATGCTAAACGTAAACGCAAACGTAAACTGCTTGGAAAAAACCTTGAAAAAACCTTGAATATCATCACCAAGATCTATACAGAGCTCACCAATGAATTTCTCGACGAAATTTACTTCAGGAATTGCGCTGACCTCTTGGAAAACTTTGCTAATTTGAAATAACCTCTAACTGACCTTGAACGTTACAATTGAACTATGACTTCTGTACGTACCAGAACGTAGAATTTTCCGCTCTGTCGATTGCAGATGTAAAAAAAGGCGGATTCGATTTAAAAAAAAAAACAAAGTTGATCTTCAAAAAGCCATGAAGGTCAAAATCCCCACAAAATGGAAATTCACTTGACCCCCACAAAACGGGAAATTTCGTAGACCTAAAAAGACCTAACAAAACGGATTGCACCCCTCACCCACCCTATGTTCTGCAGCTGAAGCTAAACAAGTGAGAAACGAATGCGATCATATAAGAAACACTCAGGGCTGCAATGTTTGCAAATTTGAATCCAATTCATTTTGCGTGCGACGTTTCCCCTCGCCAGTACTTTCAAGAAAATCACAATCCGCCCTTCTTTTTCTTTCAATGCTGTTGAAAATTACATACAATTGCGTTCGTTTATAATAATTTAAGGCGAACTTAATTAATTATGTAAATAATTCTAATCTTTTATATAACGCAAACTTATCGTGTTTACAAGTTGCACAATATTGTCAAGTTGTAATTAAATAATTACTTTCATTTATCAAAGTTTTCTATTTGCGATTTGTCGCGTCTCTTAGTTGGGCCACGTATTGTATTCCTGCTATATTGTTCAAACAAAAATATACCCTATATAGTCCGGAATAAAAAGTTATTTACAGTTTGCAATGCTTTGAATATAAGATTTAAAATTATTATTTTCATAGAAAAAACGGAGAAGTTAATAATATTTCCTAAATCTCAGTGAAAAAAAATGCTTCTATCACGTCAGGTTTTTGAAACAATTGAGTACAAAAATATCATAAACAATATATGTCATGATAAAAAGATTTAAAAACTCACCTGCGATGACTGGAATATACAAATTAAGGATTTTATTAATAATTATATTAAAAAGAAAAATTCCAAAATACAACTGGCCAGTCTTGTGGAAAATTCCAAAATAATTGAGGCTGTCTGAATTTTTATATTGCGTGTAATATATCACGCTTACTTGTTAAAAGAATGAAACACATTGAGATCAGTAATAAAATGATGCTTTGCATCCCATCAAGGTGGGTTTATCAAGAAATATTTAGCGTAAAAAAATTGAAAACTGTCTACGGAAGACTTTAAAGATCAGTCACTGGTAGATGTTTGGAACAGATCCACTTTGCAGAGTAAGGTAAATGTACACAGCTTTATCTTGTATTCGAAAGGGATGGAAAAGAAAACTATTTTTTGGATCTTATTCTTTTTCATATCTGCAAAATTTATCAACTTATGATTTAATAGCTTGATCTTATAATTCAAACTGATTAGTAATTGAAGACTACTGAACATACTTCAAGCCACTGAAATTTAATTACTGCTATATTTCTCGCTCTGGACTAAATAACCGACTTAAGAGACCTAAAAAGATCGTACGACAATTTGGCATTATTCGATTACACGGTTTTATTATTATTATTATTTTATTTAGAAATGATATAAAGTAAATAAAAGGTAGGGTGTTACTTTTATTATAATGTTGTGAAATACGAGAAATGAATTCTACATATATAATCTTCACGAATGAACATAAAATATTTAAAAAAAATATTTTTAAGTCCCTTCAATTTATTGAAATCTATTAAAAATGCCTCCTAATATGTTAAAACCTCCTTAAATATCCAAATTCCTTAAAAATCCCTTAAATTTATTAAAATATTTTCAGAAATACCTTGGAATATCCAAAAAGTCACATGTGTGGCGCGTCACATTTGTGGGTACTAACATTTGATTCAATTTTTGTAGACTTCATATTCCTTTAAAATTTAATAATATTTTGACAATGTGAGAAAATATGTATATTTTTAAATGACCGAAAAAGAAGTTTCAAAAGAAGTTTCAAGATAATTATATAAATATTTTGTGGAGATTCCTAAAAAACGTTAAAAAGATTATTTATATTAAAGAATTAAATTCATTATAATATTGTAAGAGATTTAAAAAAATTAAAAGATTTCCGAAAATTCATAAAATATTTATAATATCATTTTAAACTTCCTATAACATTACGCATATAATTTATCAAGTTTATTCACCTAATGAAATGCACTTAATTTATTTTTACTTTCAGAAATTTTTCGGATATGTTAACATTTAAATCCAGGACCTTATGTTTGAAAATAAAAATAACATTATTTAGAATTTAAGAAAATTCGTTTGGTAAGAAGAAAATCTGTAGATTTTTCTGGCAGAGCTCAATCTTACCAACATTGCTCTAAATCTAAAACTCGATTAAGAACCTTATGCATTTTCAATTTAAATTGACTAAAGTACCCTTAAAATTTGTAAACTAATCGTTTACGGTCCAGCCCCTTGGCTTTACTTTTTTTATTTTTATCAAGAAAGTTGAAATTCAGAATATTTCTTGATATTGAAATGTGTTAAAACAGGGAATATTTGGCCGAGCTAGGAGATTAAAGAACCAACCTGAAGGAAAGCTTAAGATTCAGTTGTTAAATATCTAGCTACAATTTTGTACCAAAGGCAAGAGAACCCAGTGTGCACAAAACTAAGAAAATGCCAAGAACGTCCCCAAAAACATTCCTAGGACGTCCTATGTCAGCCCAATCAACGTCTCTAAAACGCCCAATGTCATAAAGATGACCTAAAGGTGTATTACAGACATGGACGTTTTCAGGACATATTTTGTACTGACATTAGAGGTTTTAAGAGTATTTCTAGGATGTCCAAAAGACATATTATAAAATACGTCTTAGGGATGTCCCAAAGACATCTCAAGGACATCCTCAATTTTTTTCCTACTGGAAAGACAGGTTCTACTGTCATCCACAAAACCTCACGAATCACAAGGCGGGCGAACCAACATTGAAGAAACACTAAGCTCACTTCACAGCACTACGAAATCGAAACATTAAGTTAATAAGAAATTATCCATTGCAAGTGACAGGTACCTCTATAATCACGAGATCGCTCTCCTCTAGAGCGTAACCACTGAACGACACCGTCAAATCGAGCTTCGAAGCAGAGCTGCCAGATCGTGGATGAAATTTACCCCCACCATACCTACCGTTTGGGAGCCGCAAAACAGAAGGTGCATGATTACCACTGTGAGTTCGTGTCTAAGCCGAAAATGCACGATTCGACTTCGGTTTTCTGCTGTACGATGATTGCTGATCTGAAAGCTTCGGAAGACTTCGGTGGTCTTATATTTACATCTCGATCCCCATTTGAAATAAATGGAAGAAATTGGCGAATTTAATGTTTCGCGTGATTCTTCATTTCCTGCAGGAGTCAAGTTTGGGATTATGTTTTTCAGGTGTATATAGTGTGAATATCATTACTATTATATGAATTATTAATGTTAATATTATAATTAAAAAATATAATATTAATTTCAATTAATAGTTTACTAACTTTTAATAGATATAGTTAAACTTTCAAAAAAATACAATTAGTTTTCTGCAAAAAAAATTTGAATAAAATAAAAATTTTTTTTTTAAATTTGTTAAATTTGTTTGAAACAAAATATTTGAATTTTAAAAAAAAAGGAACATTTTTATCCAAAAGGCTGAATTGTATATGAAAAAAGGCATTTTTAATAAAATACGTGGACTTTGCACAAAAGAAATTTATTTTCCACCGAGTCTAATTTTCTATACAAAAATTAATGTTTAATAATAGTTAAATTTTCGATTAAAAAAGATTAATTTTCTCGTAGTTAGAAGAAATTAATTTTTAAACAAAAACAAAAATTCTAAAAAATAGTTAAATTTTCAGAAAAGAAATTTTTTCAACTAAATTGATAAATCATCAAACAAAAAAATCTAAATTTTTAACAAAGCAGTTCTACTTTCAACCGGAATGTAGATTAGAGTTTTGAAAATTGAATCAATAAAAATTCAAAGCTTTAAAAATTTAATTTTCAAAAATTTTTAACTGTGCAATAAGAATAATTTTCAACTCAATGGGGTTCAAGTCTTCAAATTTAGAATTGTAAATTTGAAGGTTTATTTATAACAAAATAATAATCATAAATAAATTGATTGTCAAAGAATTTTAACAATTATAGCAGGGTTGTTTACAAAACTCCAAAGTACCTTGGAAATGTTTAAAAGATGTCGAGGGTTTTCAAAAGATTTTAAAGAATTTTCAATATTTTAGGATGTTTTAAAACATTCCAAGGAATTTTCAAATAATTTCAATAATTCAAAGCAATTTCAAATAATTTTAACAATTTTTTTAAAATTTTCTGGTTGATACTGGAACTTCTTTGTTGAAAATTTATTTTGTTTTTTGTTGATGATTTATCAAACTAGTTGAAAAGATTTGTTTTCTGCAAATTTAACTTTTTTGTAGAAATTTCTTTGTTTTTGTTTGAAAATGAATTTCTTTTAACTAAAAAAAATAATCTTTTTTGTCGAAAATTTAACTGATTAAACATTAATTTTTTATAGAAAATTAGTTCAATTTTTTGGATGGAAATTTAACTTTTTGGTTAAAAATTTAACTATTTGAAAATAATGAACTAATAAAAAATATATTAAATCTTTCAAAATCTC
>NC_046658.1:130053450-130066784 GCF_010883055.1 Belonocnema kinseyi | reverse complement strand
TAATTTCATAATTATATACAAAAATCGTTTCAGAAATAGTATACAATTCTAAATTTGAAGACTTGAACCCCATCGAGTTGAAAATTATTCTTATTGAATAGTTGAAAATTCTGAACGCTTTGAATTTTTATTGATTCCATTTTCATAGCTCTAATCTACAAACATTTTAATATTTAACGTTTTGAAACTTTTTTCTTTTTTAAATTTCAATCTGAAGCTTTACAAACTTTCAAGAGATTTCAAAAGATTTTTAAGTATTTGCAAAATTTGAGGATGTTTTGAAAGATGTCAAGTAATTTTCAATTTATTTTTATAATTTATAGAAATTTCAAAGAATCAACCAGTTTTTAGAAGGCTTATTTTTTAAATTCCAAAGTAATTCAGAAATCCCAAAAAAAATCCTAGGCATTTCAAAAGATTTTGAAGGATTTGAAAAATTTTAAAGATAATGGATTTTAAGCATTTGAGGATGTTTAAAAAGATTTCCCTGAATTTTAAATTCATTTTTATAAATAAGAGGAATTTCAAATAATTTTAATAATTATAGCAGAATATAAATCTATTAAATAGATTTAAAATCTTTAAAAGATGTCAAGATTTTTCAAAAGATTTGGAAGGTTTCGAAATATTTGAGAGTCTTCTAAAAGGTTCCAAGGAATTTTCAATTGATTACAGTAATTTAATATGAGATTTTAAATTATTTGATGCATCTCATGATATTTTACTAGATTTTAAGGAATTTTCAATTGATTTTAATAATTTAGTATGAGATTTTGAAGTATTTAAAATATTTTAGGGTATTTTTAAAATTGCAAGACATTTTCGAAAACTTCGCAAAATTTCAAGAGATTTTAAAGAATTTTAAATATTTTAGGATGTTTTAAAATATTTTAAGGAATTTAAAATTAATTTCAATGATTTAAAGCAATTTCAAAGAATTTTAACTATTTTGTTTTCTATTTTTCCGGTTGAAAGTGGAACTGCTATGCTAAAAATTATTTGTTGTTGATGATTTATCAATTTAGTTGAAAAAATTTCTTTTCTGAAAATTTAACTATTTTGTAGAATTTTTATTTAAAAATTAATTTTTTTTAAATACGAGAAAATTAAAGTTTTTTGTCAAAAATTTAACTATGATTAAACATTAATTTTTGTATAGAAAATTAGACTTGGCGTAAAATAAATTTCTTTTGTGCAAAGTTAACGTATTTGATTAAAAATGCCTTTTTCATATAAAATTCAGCCTTTTGGATTCAAATGTAACTTTTTGTTTAGAAATTCAAATATTTTGTTGAAAACAAATCGAAAAAATTTTGAAAAAAATTTTCTATTTTATTGAAATATTTTTTTTTGCAGAAAACTAATTGTTTTTTGTTGAAAGTTTAACTAAATCTATTAAAAGTTAGTCAACTATTAATTAAAATTAATTTTGTATTTTATAATTATAATATTAACATTAATAATATATATAATAGTAATAATATTCATATTATATACACCTGAAAAACATAACCCCAAATCGACTCATGCATGAAATGAAGAATCACGCGAAACATTGAATTCGCCAATTTCTTCCATTTCTTTCAAATGGGGATCGAGATATAAATATAAGACCACCGAAGTATTCCGAAGCTTTCAGATCGGCAGTCATCGTACAGCAGAAAACTACCAAACGGTAGGTATGGTGGGGGTAAATTTCATCTACGATCTGGCAGCTATGCGTCGAAGTCGGACTGTCAAACTCAGACAAATGATGCCAATGTTGGTACCCTGTGTTACTGCGCTTGCGTTAGGGCTGTCGCTGGTTGACCACACTTAGCGCGCGATTCAAAATTACATTGAAAACCATTCTTGTAGTTTAAATGAATAATTATTAAAATATGCACAAGAATGTATACAAATTGTGTGACTTATGATTTCACGCAAGAAATAAATTGATAACACATACAGGGTTGGCCATATTCGACGAAAAGATTTGGCAACACTGTAACTTTTGACAGAGATGACAGATCGAACAGTGACGTAGCGCGTTTAAAGCATCAATCTAAGGAGATTTTTTCCATGGAGCAGTACACTCCACGCGAAAGCTCTCAGATTGTTGAAATTTACATTCAGCAAGAAAAGTGAATTGTGAAAAGTCAACGTGCATGGGGACTGGACACTGGCCCATACGAGTGCGATATTTTCATCCGATTGCCTTGATCGCTTTTCATTTGGACGCTTGGGTTGGTAAGTGCCTCACCTGATGAAAATCTTTCATACAAACAATACAATGTATTTGCAGATGGCACAGTTTTCACTTTATTTATTTTTCTCCATGCACTTTGAGTTTTCACAATTGACTTGTTTTGTTGAATGTGAATTTCGACAATCTGAGAGCGCTCTCGTGGAGTGCACTGCTCCATGGCAAAAATCTCCTTAGACTGATGCTTCAAACGCACTACGTCATTACTCGATCTGACATCTCTGTCAAAAGTTACAGTGTTGCACAATTTTTTCGTCGAATATGGCCAACCCTGTATATTTGATTAATAACAGTTTATTTTTATTGAATTTCAAAGACTGATTTATATTTCGCAAAACATTTGTTAATAGATACATTTTTGACATACCATATAATATTTTAGCAGCTCAATGTGTATCAGTTAATTACAGAATATAAATATGATAGAATCGTAATTATTCTAAAAAAATTTTAGCCCAGAATATTGTTCTTTTCTATTGAAACGTGACAAAACGGCGCTCACAGTAAATTAAAGAAAATAAAGAGACTACAATGCAGTCGTGGCAATTCATGCATTTATAGGTTATATAATTATATGAATTCCCAGAAAATTACGGACAAAATATTAAGAACTTATAAATAATTGTTTTTAATCAATTTTCCAAGAAATTTCTTTATAAAACTGGTTCCAAAAATTCAACTACATTTTGTATAGCCTTCAAAAATTGCATAATGGTGTTGCTGCCAACTCTAGTACTGAGGCAGAAGGCAATTAGATATCCTGCTCTAAACTGATCAATTATTAGCATAGTCGTAAGCTGAAAATTATATTGGGTTGTTCCGTGTGTACTATAGAGAATAAGTTTATCATTCGCGAATTTAAGTTACACCTCTCTTTGGTATTTAATCATTATATCTAACGCAAAATCTGACTTTCCCAGAATTCCTTCAGGATTTTCCTAGTCCTGTGGCTTATAATATAGGATACATCAATCTTTATGATCCAAACCTTGCTGAGCTTTGATCCAGAGATCTGTCCTCTCTGCATCATTTTCCATACACTTCGACTTGAAAAGATTAAAATCTCTGATTATATTATGTAAATCTCTTTTTTTTTCTAATGCATGCAGTTTACCTAAATTTTTCTCTAGAACACTTTCTCGAATGTTGCTAATAATTCTATCAAATGGTACCCCAATTTCGATACGCTCGCCTGAGATTTTTCTCTCCTCTTTGTTAAGTGGAAGATCAGCCACTGATTAATTGTGCCCGACATGATTTTTTTGAAACTGTACATGGATTTCATTACCTGAATTAGTTACAGTAATTCAAGCTGGACAGCATTTATTTATCTTCGCTGATGTCTTCCACGCAGCTCTAACTCGCATAGAATCATTCAACACTCTGGCCTCTCCCGATGGTTCATCAACCATAAAAATAAATTTTAAACCAAAATAGATACTCTTTCTAGAAGAAGAATTTTTATTAAAGAAAAGATAAATTTTCAAGTGAAAAGGATAAACAATGTTTAAACCTTTTGCAATTAAAAAAGGAGTTTCAACGAAATAATTCAATTCTCGACAGATATAAAATTAATTTTTTACCAGAATTAAAAAAAAGTTAAATTTTCAACCAAAGAAATGAATTTTTATCCAAAATATTTAAAGAAAATGTCAAGGAATTCGCCTGATTGTTTTGTCTCGTTTCTAAAGACTTTTTAACATAATATAACAAGTTAAAGTTCACTGTTACTTTATTAATAATTAATGTATATGACGGTGTCATGAATAGAAAATTTGCTCGCAATAAAATTATCCTCGCAGTGAAGTTTGTTACATTTTTAGCGACTTTTTTGACTGACTTATTCTATCTTTTGTAGAGAGGTGAAAATGTGTGAAACTATAGTCAGTCAGTCAGTCCATATAACATTCTATAAACATACATTATTTCTTTATACCTTTAAATAAGCAATATGAAAAAAACACTTCTTGATAATATTAGTTTATAGTTTTAACTTTACTAAGTTCACTTCTTCAAAAAATTGATGTGATTTTACACATGCATATGAAAAAATATTGCTTTCAGCATAAATAAAGTGAGGCTAAATAAATAAAAATACTGAACCTTTCTTGGTTTTTCATTTACTGGCTGTAGGTTTTATAAATGCGTCATGTTTCGCATTGTGTAGCCTTCTTGAAATTCGGAAAAAAGCTTCCGAGTTTTTCCGGATTCGTAAAAATGTTCATGGTCATTGAAATATTTTTTTTTTTCATTTGAAGCAATCACAACTAAATTTTATGCGATTTAACCATTTTGAATTAAACGTCCTTTATCTGTAAGATTTAAAACAATAAATTGATATAAATTGTATAGTTCATAGATTTAGAGAGAATTACAAGATTCAATTAGCATGAGAAAGGTAGATATTTTATTTGTACCTGAGACTAAGAAAAAGGGATATGAGATTTGAAAGATAAAAAATGGTAGATCGAAGGAAGGAATTGCATTATGGTCAGGAGTATATAATGAAGCGGTATAATGAATTTGAATCTCCCATATTGTTGTGGGTTAGAATAAAAGTAGGAATCAGAAGATTATTTATCATAGCGTGCTAGGTCCCAGTTTATGGTGAAACAAGTAAAGAAGATATATAGGCCGCATCTACTGGGCTCCCCGGTGTCATTGTGAGAAGATAGGCTTGCAATGATTGATTACAGACACAAAAAAAGGAAAGTAAAAGAACTATTCAAGGAAAGTCTAGATAAAGTTAAAAGAGAAAAATAGAAAAAAAACTATATTGAAGTAAGCACGAAACTGTTTTATAAATTGGTGTTGATCAATATAAAAGTAAGTAAAAGTACAGAGTTAGGCGGCATGAGAAATAAGAAGTGAGAAGTTCTTTGTGCTACAGGCAGCATACTAGACGCTTCGAGGAACTCCATTGAGGAATTATTGGAAGGTGAATGCTAGAAAGAAAATCATGAATTTAAAAAACGGTAAGCATGCTGGTATAGGTTGTATCAACGCTTCGATGCTTACTTACAATGGCGACTATATACTTCACAGGTTGTGAGAATCGATAGATTTATGTATCAAGATTGAATCAGTTATACAAAAAAAGGGAAATTGAAGCAACTGCAATAATTAAAGAGGAATCAAGAAGGGAAGATTGCAAAGAGGAGAGAAAGTAGATATCAGGATGATATCAATATTGTAGACAGTGTATAAATGTTGGGTATTAGCTGCGGAGGCAGAGTTTGGCAATGCGATTCAAATCGAGAAATTAGAGGGGACATGCATGCGAGGCGAGGCAAAGCGAGGAATGCAAGGCTATCAGAGCGAGTGATTTTATAAATAAGGTGTGGATAGGTGTTAGTTTTTAGGAGTTAAGTTTTAAAAAATTTCTTAAAAATTTAAAGTGCAAGTAAGTCAATTTTTGTAAGGCCAGAAATCCGAAAAATAAATTTTCAGCTATCTATTTAATTACAGATGCATTCGATTATTAAGTCCCTTAAGTAAAATGTATTCAAGAATATTTATTCGTAGGGAAATGGAGAGTGAGGGAAAAAGCTTTCTGCGCATTTGTTAACCCAGAAAAAGCGAGAATAAAAGTTAATGGAAAACTGACTGACATGGTCGGTATCAGCATAGTCTTCTTTCTGGTCGACACACTTTGTTCAACGATATTATAACTTTTTAAGCCATCTGAAAACGAATTTTTTCCCAAGTCTGCAAAAGACCATCCTGATTTGGCAATGAACTCTTCATTAGATGAGAATTTCCTTCCAACCACCCATCTTTTTTATTTCTTAAAACAGAAAGAATTCACAGGTAGCCAAATCCGGAACTTTTTAATCGTCTCAATCTCCGGACATCTGTCGTGCTGACATCAGACGTTTTAAGAGTATCTCTAGGATATCCAAAAGACATGTTATGAAAGACGTAATAGGGATGTCCTAAATACGTCTTTAGGATATCCTCAATGTTTTTGCACACTGGGTTAATACAATTTCAAACACCATTGGGAAGATGTCAGTCGACCATTTCCTCGGTGACCATTTCCGTAAACCACTTTTGGACCATGAGATGTGAATGAGCAGAGTGCTCGTAATACTTCTTCAATTCCTCTTCAGTTTGTATGAATGTTTTTTCACGAAAAAAAAAAAATTTAATCAATACACGGAATTAACTTTTCTCCATTTCTGCCATAATGTTCATATTTTTTCATTAACATTATTAAAAAAGAAGCAAAAGAACTGAATTTTTATTTAAAGATGTGTTATGTCATCATGGCTATTTATTATATTCATGGGCAAGTGTCGAAGAATGTCCCTCTTAGACGATGAAGGTGTGAACTTTGAAACAGTAAAGGTACGTGGGTTAGAGTTCCTAGATGAGAATTTTCTGGCAGAATAAATCGAAGAATTGAAATTGGAAGAGAAAATGTTGTCGACTCGTAAAAAATAAGATCTAATTTTTATATGTTTAAACAAATTATTATCATAATTATTAAAAAAATGAATTTGATAAAAAATACAGTCAGCAAGATTCCACATGTCGTTTTCCATCCACCATTGTTTGGTTAATAGTCTTTACACTATCAAATGTGCGCATATTTGATATATTTTCATCGTGATAATTTGCGATTTATGTAAAACATTGTATTTTTTTGTGTTCGAAATCCCAAAAATCAATAAAATATTCTTCGATGAGGAAACAATTAGCTGGAAATTTAGGAATTTGTTTGCATTCTTTTAGGGTTTGTTGTAAGAAAATTATCATTCTCTTGTCATAATTTAACATCCTATTTATAACTCAAACTGATTTGTCAGAAATTAATTTAATTGTTTTTCGGTCCATCTCTTTGGTTGAAAATTGAACTATTTTGTTGTAAATCTGTCAAAAATATAACTGTCATAAACGGGTGAAAAATTATTCTTTTTGGTTTAACTCAGCTGCTTTTTACTTAAGAATTAAATGTTCTTTTGTTTAAAATGTATACTGTTATTACTTTTTTCTTTGAAAATGAAATACTTTTATTGAAAATTTAATCACTGGCTTCGCCAAAAATTATTCTTTTTCGGTTAAGGATTTAACAATTTGGTCTGAAAATTCAACTGCTATGCTGCTTCTTTTATTATAATCCTTCGTCTGTTTCTCTTAAACATTAAACGGTTGCGTTGAAAATTCAATTTTTCAAATTAAAATATTTTTTTAAACATTTGGTTGAAAGCTGATTTATGTTGTGTCAAAAATTAATAATTTTGTTAGAAATGTAAGTAATTTGTTCAAAATTCCTTTATATGGCAGAAAATTCATTTACTGCGTTGTCAGTTCGAATAATTAGTTAAAACTTTATGTTTTTATTGAGAATCCGTGTTTTTCAGCAGAAAGATAATGATCATGGTTTAATTTTTATCTTTTTGGTTGCAAATTTGGTAGAAGATTCTCTTTTGGGGTAAAAATTTTACCGTTTTGTTCAAAATCCATTCTTTTCTCGGTTGAAAATTAATAAATTAATAAATCTAATTAATAAATCTATTTTGTTTCCAAATTTGATTAGTTGTTTAAAACTTTATGTAATTTGTAGAAAATCCGTAGCTTTTGGTAGAAAATTAATGTCACTGTATTAAAATTCAATTAATGGGTTTTAAAAATTTTGTAAAGAATGCATCTTTTTTAGTCGAAAAATAATATTCATATTTGAAACTTCATCTTTTTAATAAATTAATTCGTTCCGTAATAAAAATGTGACGGTTCCATTTTTGGTCAATAATTGTTTTAGGTTTTATTTGGTTTCCAAATGTAAGAACTTGCTGAAGAATTTATGTAATTTGTTGAATAGTTTTCAAATAATATCTAAATTTTTAAATTTTGAGAAAAAATTCTATTTTTCCAATGATGTAATTTTCAAAAACTGAAAACAGGCGAAAAGTGTAGTTTGAAGTGACACTATACTTCTCACCTATTTTTAATTAAAAAATTCACGGCTAATTTGTTTTGTTACAATTTATTTCAATTTTTTTCTGTAATTTATTTTCTCTTTGTTAATGTCTCGTTTTTATTTGTTGCAAAGCTTTTTTTTGGCCGCTTTTCCCAGTTTTTCCATAAAAATTCATTTTTTAATATCACTAAAATATAATATTTTTAGCTTAAATATTTAAAAATTTGGTAAAATGAAATTGTTTGGTTGAAAATTAACTCTTTCGTCGGAAGTTCATTATTTTTTTAAAAATGTACCTTTTTGGTTAAAAATTTAACTATTTTGTTGAAACTTCATTTCACTTTAGATTGAAAGTTAATTTGTTTAATTGAAAGTTTAACTATTCCATTTTTAGTTACGAATGTCTCTTTTGAAGTTTCTAATTCTACTATTTAATTGACGATTCATAGTTTTTAATTAAAAATTTAAGTACTTGGTTGGAATTTATGTAGCTTCTTGTTAATTTAGACTTTTTCTAAAACATTAATCTTCTTCGTTAAAAAATAAAATACTCGGCTGAAATAGTAACTCTTTTATTTTCTGTGGCAAATAGAACTATTCCGGTTAATAATGTTTGAAATTGGTAAACTTTCTGGAAAGACTGTCTCAAAAATTCATTTATTTTATTAAAGGTTTTGCAATCTATTTAAAAATTTCAATATTTGGTCGTAAATTAAATTTTGTTCAAAATTCCTCTGTTTTGTAAAAAATGGAACCTTTTGGCTCGAAAATTCAATTATTTAGTAGAATATTCATACTTTCCGTTAAAAACTGAGCATCTATGGTGCATAGTTAAAGCTGTTCGTTGAAAATTTAACTATTATTTTGCCATTTTTTTTATTGTTGGTAATTAATATTTTTATCTGAAAATTTATGTATTTAGTCATTGGTTAAAACATTTTTTTCGTTAAAAATTTACCTACTTGGTACATTTTATCTTGGGAAATTCTGTTTGTTGAAGATTCATTATTTACATCAATAATTAAAGTTTTTTTCAAATTTACCTTTTGTAGTTAAATTAAACTAGTTAGCGACTTCTTTGTTGCTAATTATTTACTTAGTTACTATAAAACAAATAAACAAACAACATTGACTACCATAAAAAACAACATATTGATATGTTTGTAGGTTATGAAGGTAATATTTTTAATTACGAGATTGCTTAACGAAATCATTTATTTAGCAAATTTTGTGTTTAAAATAATGTTTATAATATTACTTAACGAACGCAAGGTGTCTGTTTTCCCAGCCACCTGCTTGCCAGGTATTATTTGCTTCATATATGGAATAGATAACCATACCGAGAATTTAAGTTATTTTTATATAACCGAGAATATGACAGAATTTAGTAAAATTTAAAAAGAATTTAACAGAATTTAAGAATTTATGATTTTTAACAATATTTTTATTGTGCAGATTATATCAGCGGTTGACTATAAATTATTTTATAGCTCAGACATATTCAGGAATTTTAATCTTATGATATTTTCACCATAGAATATTTTATAAGCGGCATAAAACAGTGATTCAGATACAAATTTAAAATTTTTAAATGTATTAATTTATCTCAAATAAAAAAAATTTTTACTTTAAAAGATAACTCTTTAACAAAATACTGGAATTTTTAACATAATAGTTGAATGTTCAACCTAGAAAGACAAACTGTCTGCGAAAAAGTTTCATAATTTATATTTTAATCGAAAAAAGAATGAAATTTATACAACAGAAGAATTTTAAAGCCAAAAAGACGAATTCCCAACAAATGAAGATTTTTCATTCAAAAAATAAATAAAAGTTTATCTAAATTATTGAACCTTCAAACAAGAAGACAAATTTTCTTTAAAAAAATTCAATTTTTCAACAAAAAATATGATTGTTTAACAAAAAATTAATTTTTCATGAAACTGATGCATTTTTACGCAAAAAGAGAAAAAATTTCAAACTAAAAAATGATTTTGTTACAAAAAACGTGAATTTTTAGCTAAAAAATATATATCCTAAGAGATTACTGATTAACAAGATAATTAAACTTTTAACCAACGAGATAACTTTTCAATTTAAAATATAAATCTTCAAGCAAAAAAGTGATTTCTTAACAAAGCCATTGAACCAAATGTTTTAAACAAATAGGTTTAATTATCAAGCAAAGAAAAACGATTTTTAAACAAAAAGTTCCATTTTCATACAAAAATAAAATTTCTTCTATAACAGATGAAGTTTTAAATCAAAAAGGTAAATTTAAAGAAAAATAGTTGAATTTTCGGTTAAAAAAGATTTAAGTCGACTTCTTAACAATCAAACTATGAATTTTCAAAGAAGAAATAATTGTCTACCAAAAAAATGGAATTTTCAATCAAAAAGACGAATTTTTAACCAAAAAGAATGACTTTTTAACAAAATTGTGGAATTCTCTAGTACATAGCTGCATTTTCATTTTAAAAATATGAAATTTGTTTATTTATTTTAACTCAGTAACATCAAAAATTTAATTTCTTTAAAAGAAATAATAATCTAGAAGATATTTCAGTTTCTTCTTTCAAAACCAAAATATAAATTTTAAACAAAAAGTGAATTTTCTGCGAAATAGTTAATTTTTCAAGAAAATAGTATAATTGCTTAATTTATAACCAGACAGTTGCATTTTTATCAAAAAAAGATTTAATTTCTGCTAAAACAGGTAAACTTTAAAATAAAAAAGATATACTTTAAAAAAAAGAGTTGAATTTTCAATCCAAAAGTTAACATACAAATTCAATTTTCTATTAATTAAAATAAATTCTGAGATTCTCATAAATTATCAGAGAATTTATTTCTCAGTTATATTCGCGGTAGTATTCTCATTCTTGTTACCGTTCTCAAAGTAATATAACCGACTCAAAACTCCAGGCACGGGAGCAGTAAGCTTTTGGGGGACTCCACGAGAGGCGCGTTAGTAGAAAGCATTCTGCTGTGTATTTACGAAGCTGGATATACTCGATAAGAGAAACGGGGTTCGAAAAATTTTCGCAGCAGAAATCGGTAGGTTCACTTCACGTTTAGTTTCCGGGGACTTGGCAACCCATTGGCCACAAAAATACGAAAACCCAAGAATATGTCGGCCCATTAACACTTCTAAGACTTTCAATGTCCTAAAGATGACCTAAAGAGGTCTTAAAGACATTGACCTTCTCGGGACATCTTTCCTACTGACATTAGACGTTTTAAGAGCATCACTAGGATTTCCAAAGACATGTTATGAAAGACGTCTTAGAGATGTCCCAAAGACGTATCTAGAACAGCGATTCCCAAACTAGTGCCGCCGGCTGATGAGGCTGCCGCCGGCAGGGGGACGCCACCCCGGGCCCGGCAGCTCCGAGGGGGAAGCCAGCCCGGGCCCAGCCACTCGGCAGCTCCCCCGCTATGAGGGCCCTTTTATTGTTATGAGATTTAAGGCTGTTTCAATAACTAAAACCCTAAAGATATGGCTCAATTGAATTCTAATTATCTGAATCATTTGCCTGATGTAATTTTAAGAAAATGAAAAAACAAGTTGACGAAAATCGGTTAATATTTCGAATAATTAAACATATTGTTAAGAACACGCCTTTAAAGAACTGTCAGCTGGCATTTAAGATATTAACTGATTTTCATCAACTTTCTATTCATTTGCTTAAAATTATATTAGGAAATTGACTCAACTAATTAAAATTTAATTTATTAACATATAAACACATTTTAATTTTTCTGAACCGGTTCTAATTCTCTTCCGTGAAGCATGGTGTGTCAAGCAGTAAAGCAGTCACGTGTCTCCCCTTGGCGGCAGGGTATTGTGAGAAAATGTGAGGATGGCGGCCCTGCCGCTTCCCAGAAAGTGCATTAGAAAGTTTGGGAATCGCTGATCTAGGACATCCTTAAATTTTTTGCCCTCTGTGAAGGGCGCGCTGATTCGGAAGTTAATGACCCAGTGCCCTACAATAATATAGTGTATTGAACGCAGCAAGGAAAAAACGTTTCTAGGCAAATGTTGTAGAACCCCAATACAACGCTGAACTCGATTCTCCAAATTTAGATTTTGAGCATCGAGTTGGACCATAATTAAGCCTGGATGGTAATGTCCCACCTCATATTGCAAAATAAATATTTCGACACTCTGTTACCTAACAGTATTATATTTTCGATTACTATCTCATTCTTCAGTACTATCAAATGGGACATTATTAAAACAATGGAGAAATGCTTTAAAGTGCTCGTTTTCTGGAGACCTGTATAAATGAACGTGTTCTGGATCACGTAAACGCAGACAATCATCATTTCGACGAACAGAGAATAGTTGTAGAATAGCTGTCCATCAACTTAAATATTTATTTACATTACTACTGTTTGGTTGATAAATTATCAAAATACCTATTTGGTATTAGGTCTGACTTCGTAATATAATTGCGTGAAATTGAGGAAACAAAATTAAAATTAATTAAGATACACTTGCAGACAATAAAATTTTTGTTCAAGAATAATCAGATTAACATATTATTGGTAGTATCTTCATGTTATATGGAACCAAGAACCATTTTTATTCAGAGTACTGAACCCAGTCAGGAACACGCATGTTTCTGGGAAAATCTTGTAGAATCCGAAACCAACGTTGAACTCGATTCCCCCTATTTGGATTTTCAGCATCGATTTGAACCATAGTAAATTCAGGATGGTTATCTCCCAACTGAGCACTATTATTGTATAGTCTTGCATAATAAGTATTTTGACCCTCTGTTATGTAACAGTGGGATTCTTCAGTATTATCAAATGGGATATTATTGAAACGCTGGACATATGCTTTAAAGAGCTCGTTTACTGGATGCTTCCTGTATACATAAATGTTCGGTGGGTCACGTGGGTGTGTAGTTCCTACCATTAGAGGAGCAGAGAACAGTTTTCCGTGTTCAATAAATCTAGCCCCTTTAATCATAATAGAAATATGGCTGTCTTCAGAAAAAGGAAGAAGGTCTCTGGACATATGGTTATTGCTGCCTCCATCAGGAATTAGCAGATAGCGGTAATCAAACATTTTCATTTAAAGGGTTTAACTCCATATGAGATAAAAAATGAATTGGACACAGTTCATGGCACATCTGCCCCTGCCTTAGCAACGGT
>NC_046658.1:130051768-130053350 GCF_010883055.1 Belonocnema kinseyi | reverse complement strand
AATCAGTCCAAGGCCATTTGAAGGCAACTCCCGACACTTGACTGAAAGCGAGAGTTTGGTGTACTTATAATTTCTTGATTTATGTGTCGGAGGCAGTTAGAACGTAAATCGAATTTGATGAGACATGAATAAAAATGTTTCTAAAAATTGCGTTAGATAAGGCCGGTGAGAGGTTCAATCCGTTTTGTTAGGTCTTGTTAAGTCTACGAATTTTCTGTTTTATGGGGGAAACTGGCTCATAGTATTTTATTAAAAATCAAATTTTTAGTTATTTCTCTTGATAATTATTTAGTTTAAACAATCAAAGAAACATTTTAAAAATTTCAAAGAACAGAAAATCCATCAAGTTGTAACATGTATTGTAATACGCCTTACATACTAAGAATACTCCGTTCAGCTGTTAAACTATATTCCGGGAAAAAATCACGTTTTCGTTAAACAAAACTTATCAGACAAATGTAGTAAATAAAGTAAATCAAGTTTCTACAATCTAGAACATTCTCTTGGAGGGAAAAATATTGTCTTGGATGTAAATATTTAATTGATTTCAATTTCCCTGAAAGTCACATTATTTTTTTTAATTATTGAGCGAAAAAGGGCTATGTATATATTATAGATTTGAATCGTTAATAACTTATAATTTTTTTAGATGTAAGGAATTATGATTAACACGTTACTATATCAGCGTCTTTTTAGTTCTCAAAATAGCCGTTTTTACAACAAGTGTACAGGAAAGGGAATGCGCATGGAGGGCGTGCTGCGCAGTGCCGATCCTCCATTGTACACCGAAACCGGTGTTCAAGGGAGTTGCAACAAATTTAAGCCAGGTTCATTCGGAGAATCTAGGGGAAAAGAATCATTTAGACACTGTTTTTTCTCATCCAGAGCAACGTGAAGTGTCGTCTACAAACTGTTAGTCACCTGCCAAGATGATTTTATCGGGTGTTATTTGGGTTAAATAGATGTTGATAAGCAGGTAAGTTATAATAATAATTACCTAACTTTTAAATTCCTTCCATTTACCAGTAACTATTAGTGCCTTCGAATAAAAATTGTACTTGCCGTGATATAATATCCCAATCTTAGGTTAGTCAAAACCTACATGATATACAAACCACCAAAGTCGGGATGTAAAAACTAAGTCGTGACTTTTTCTACACATCCCGGCTTTAGTTTAAATATCGACGCCCATGACTAACCTAACATTTGGAAGTTGCATGAGGAAGTTATCATTTTATTCTAAGTACTAGTACACTCTGTTAAATGAATTAAAGTTGAAAATTAGGCAAATATTATTTCAATTAGTTTCCTTATTAACAAGTATTTTGTCTAATATCGCAATGCGAATAGTTGCTTTGACAGGCGTTCAGATTACTGAAAGCACGGTTCAGCACTCCACAACTCTCGGCATTGAGTCAAAATTCAGTCTCCAAATTATACTTTCCCCTAGATGCCCAAATGTGCACCTACATTCAGAGAAATACGAGGGTAGTTCAATAAGTCCTTAGAATGAAGTATAAAAACAATTTTTTTTGGGTAAATTTTTTTTTATTTTTAACATAATCTCCTTGGAGCTCTATAC
>NC_046658.1:130047105-130051668 GCF_010883055.1 Belonocnema kinseyi | reverse complement strand
CTCACCCTACTTTCATGAGAAACTGCTTGAGCAGTTTTGAACAGAAGAAAATGAAAAAAATTTATTTAGTAATTTTAATACAAAAAAAAAGAAACTCTGCTCTCCTCAAAAAGAAAAACGTATGAAAGCTATGCCATATAATTTAAAATATCCAAGGAAAATGGATTTTTGCACTCATTTCGCTATTTACATAACATGAATATAACTATTTCATATTTATTATGTTTTTGGAAGTCGTTTTAAGGAGGATGTTCTGCAGTTTGGCCTGTGAGACTTCCCCTCGCCAGTACTTTCAAAAAAGGCAAAACATATTTTTGTAATTAACTAATTGTGTAAATATTTCTTATCTTTTATTATAAATCCTTAGTCTTTTGTTACAAGTCCTTATTGAAAACATTTTTACAATTTACAATAATTTAACAGCAAGATTTTAAAATTCTGATTTCATGCATGAAACAACAAAGTTAATATTTTCTAATTCTCATTTTAAAAGAAAATTCCTTCTGTCACGTCTGGTTTATTAAATAAAAGTCTTTAAAAATATCGTCAAAGATATATGACACGATACAAAAATTTCGCTTTCGAATCTTCTGCAGCGATCAAGAATGTACAGAAAATGATATCTTTCATAAATGTTGCAACTGTAATGCCTGGCTGTGTATTCCAGAATTTTTCGCCCGGTGCTAATTTTATTAAATTTTCGTACCAAACGTTTTTAATAAATTATCTGATTCGAAGAGCAATATACTTATATAATTAAGGATTGCATCAATAATGATATTGAAAAGAAAAATTCCAAAAGACATCTGGCCAGTCTTGTGGAAAATTCCGAAACAAATTAGACTGTCTGGATTTTATTTATTTAGCGGAAAGGCTATTATTTATAGGATCTACTTATTTTCCATATCTTTAAGATTTATCACCTATAGGACAGCAGGGATAACCGTGATTAATTTCAGTGAAAATCGGTTTCACTTATAGTGACTTTCGGAAAATTCCAAGTTTTTATGTCATCCGTGAACATAAAAAAGTATCGTTAGCTTTGTGATTTAGTATTTTAATCTTATCATTCAAACTGAATGGTAATTTTAGATTTTTGAACATACTTTAGGCCATTAAAATTTAGTTGTTGTCATATTTCTTTCTTTTGGATCAAATAACCGATTTAAGAGCCCTAAAAAAGTGTTACAACCATTCGATATAATTTGATTACACGGTTTCATTATTAAAAGAAGCATATTTTGTAGTTGAATTCATGTAGAAAATATCAATAACCATATGCACTTCTTAGCTGTAAACTACTTGATGGATAGGTTAATCTAGTCTAAAAATATTTTTATGAATGAGAACATTTTTGTCGCATAACATTCTCATCCTTTAACACAAAATTTAGTTGCATCAAATGAAATTCACTGAGAAAAGAAAAATAATTTATATTCCTCTTATTGCTTAACTTATAAATGAAATGAAATAAATTAGAGCCAGTATTTTACATTTATTATAATATTACGAAACACGAAAAATAATTTCTAAACATATAATCTGGAAATCTCTGAAAAAATTGAAAAGATTATTTAGATTAAAGAATGAATTTAACATAATACTTTAAAATCTTCTAAAACAATAATAAATGTTTCCAAAATGGTCTAAAAAGTATCTGCAAAATATCAAGGCAATTTTAGAAATATTTCCAATCAGTTCAAAAGATATTCATGATTTTTTCAAGTTCTTGAGATTAAAACTATCTGAAAACTTTGACAGACTTCCGAAAATTCATAAAATATTTATAACTTTCTTTCAAACTTTCTGTAACGCATCGTAAATAATTTAGCAATTTTATTTACCTAATGAAATGAACTTAATTAATTTTTATTTGCAGGATTTTTTCGATATCTCTCAATTTGAGAAACAGAAGATAATCCTGAATAGAGTCATCCTCCAAGAGTTCTAGAATCCTAAGTTTCATAGGCTTCTGCGTCTTTTTAGATTTCCCAACATCAGGATTTTCTTCGCTCTCTGCTATCCCTTCTTGATTTTGATTAATAGCATTTACATTAATATATGCAGTTTGTACTTTGTCATCTGCATTAAAAAATTCTGACGTAAAATATAATCTTAACGCGTCCCAGTACATCAAAATTCGATCAATGCGCCATTCAAAAGAGAGCCACTTCGTTGTGGCTGATTTTAAAAATCGAAGAAAATTTTCATTGGAAAATTATTGAAACTCTTTTAATTGAGCCATGCGTTTTGGACTTAAATTAATGTAAGTCGCGATGCTTGTAGTTAAATTTTCACATTCTTTAGGAATGTTAGCATAACTATTATTGGCAATAAGAATCGCAGAATGACAAACGCATTTCATCAAAATCAAGTTAGGCACATCCGCCTTTAGTCGCGTGCAAAAAGGATTATTGCAACCAACCATAATAGATGCATTATCGCAAGCGAGGCTGAAAATGTTTTAAAGTGGTACACCTCTTGCTTCTAATTTTGATTTAAAACAGTCATAAAATTTTTCTGCTGTGGAATCTATGCCATCAATTTCAATTAAGTCCAGGAGTTCAGTTACAACTTTATTTTTTAAAGGTGAAAATATCGCGCTAGCACGCACATGTTTTTCTTTACACTGTGATCAGTGGATTCGTCAACTAACACTGCAAATTTAACATTTTTCAAATTATCAAAGATTTTTTCAGCCTCGCATTGTGTCAACACGTTTTTTTTATTCTTTGGGTACATTTTCTAGTCGAAACTTTAATATTCTGAGCTATTTGAGAATCCTTAAAGATATCTTTCATACCCAGTACCATTGCATCAACAAAATCGATAGCCACATTCTGCGACGCGATAAGTTCTGCGAGTTTCATTTCGGCCGTTTTAACATCTTTTACGTGATTTCCGCTTTTCGCATTAAGATGAAAATCCTGATTCAAATTGTAACCCTAATAAAAAAATTTGTTACACTAATAAACTGAATTAAAAAAAATTATATTATCTAAATTAAATTCACCCAAGATTCTAATACTGTTCGCAATGTATGAGCTAAGTACCTAAATTTAAAGTAGACTTTACTACGTAGAACTCGGTTTTATTATTTGAAATTTAAAGATGGAATTTTTTCAACAAATGAAGTTACAAAAAGAAAGTATCCCACACAATCAGACGGGATTTAAAAAAAGGATGGTAACGATAGACAACATCTACGTACGTAACTACTTAGTTAACAGAAATTTGGGGAGAAAGAAAGAGAAACTTGTCGTTTTTTTAGTAGATTTCAAAGCAGCGTATGACTCAGTCAACAGAAAAGTGCTATGTCAGGCAATGAAAGAGGGGTGTATATAGGAAAAGTTGTTGGAGAGGATAAAAGACATTTTTACTGAAACTAGGATTAGAGTGAAAATAGGAAAGAAAAATGGGCAGGTTTTCTGGACAGGCAGTGGTCTAAGGTGAGGGTGCCCGTTGAGTCCGTTACTATCTCATATCCTGCCGGCAGACTTAGATTAGAAGCTAAAAAAGAAAGGGAAAGAAGAAACGGTTTCGGGCAATAGCAAACTATACTTTCTAGCATACGCAAACGATGTAGTTCTGTTAAAAGATGATGAGAAGGGGATGAGCCTAATGATGAGAATCTTCGAAGAGTATGTGGGAGCAAAAGATCTGACGGTGAACGTAGATGAGACAAAGGTGATGTGCTTCAGAAATAGAAAGAGCAAAATGAATTACGTTTCGAAGATGAATGGACAAAAAGTGGAAATCGTAGAAGAGTTCTGTTACCTAGGATTTTGGTTTGAGGCACAAGAGGGAAACGAGCTGCAGGTAAGGAAAAGAATTGAGTGTGCGAGTAAAATAATGGGACAAGTATGGGGTATGAGAAAGAGAAGGTTTAAGAACGATTGGAGAATGAGGGTCCGGTTGTTTGATGCGTTGGTTTGGGCGGTGTTGTGTTATGGTGTGGATCTCTGGAAATGGAAAGAACATAGGAAAGTAGAGAGCATGCATGAGCGTTTTTGAGGTGGGTTATGGGATTAGCTGGAGTTGCCCAGGTTACATGTTAATAGAAGAGTTAGAAAGAGAAAATATGGTTACTAGACCAATTAAGAGAGCCAATATAACATTTGCCACAATTGCAAGCAAAACGGTATACTACGTCGGTTTTATTCAAGGTTTATAATCGGTCTTGGCCTAATTCAATTATTATATCCAATTTAGAATTTACACCAAAAGTTGTGAGGATTTTATAAGTTTTTAGAAGTCTTTTCGTATTATCGGAAATTGTACCATTATATGGAATAGTAATGTTACTTTTCAGGTCGAATTATTTATTTACAATATTATTAGAACTGTTAATTGAATTTATGTAATCAAGTTCTTTTAATCTATTATTAATTTGTTTGTCAATAACACAGGCCGACAAAATTTGACAAAGGTCCGCAACCAGAGACCAGACCTAGTATACCGGAAGGTTTTTGCTGCGCTGAATCCGAATCCGACCTCAGAAAAATTCCATCACCCTCAGTTTTCGAGATATTGTAACCTAAAAGTGCAAAAAACACCGTTTTT
>NC_046658.1:130039536-130047005 GCF_010883055.1 Belonocnema kinseyi | reverse complement strand
CATACCAATACGCGTAATTAAATTTTTTTGGCCGCTCGAAAGTTGGCTCTTTTTGGCTCGAAAGTTACCGGGCTTGGGGGTGAAATTTTTCATATTTGAATAGTAGGTCTGGTCTCTGGTTCTGAGAATTGTTGGCCTGTGTAATTTTTTGTGAATAATTTTTTAAAAACAGGTAATGTTTAACTCTATTTAAATTATCATTATGAAATTTCTTCTCAGAAAGTAAAATAGCCGAATCGACTAAGTTTTTTATAATTGCAATTTTATGTTGTAGATGATGTTGAGGTAAAAAATTAAGTAATCGGCCAGTAGTCTAAAAAACTTATTATTTTATACTTCTTTCTTATTCCTATTGCGTATCAAAAACTATTTTATATTTATTACGTTTTTAAAATTTATTTTCAAACGAATATCATGCATACAATAAATGATAAAACAATTTAAAAATGTAATGATAAGAGGTTTCACAGTGGTAAAATTTCAATATAACAAAAACACATAAAAATTACAAGGTTGTTGGATCCGAAACAGTTAATTTGTACTCTAGTGATTACTGACAATAATTAGTTCTGCTATAATTAATTTAATACCGTTATAAAAGAAAATTTTCGAAATATGCTCTTCTTACTTTTTCACTACTGTTCAAAATGATACACAATTGCATTTGTGAGAAGAATGTACGGCAAAATAGATTAATTATGTAAAGAAATCTAATTTTTCATTTTAACGCAGTCTTCTCGGATTTAAAAGTTTTATAATGCAGTAAACATCCACTCATGTCCCCGCCAATTACCAATTAAAGATATAGGCCCCACGAGCGGGAATTTTGAATTAAATACTTCAGTATGACGCCATGGCAATGCAGATAAGTTTTTCAAAAAAAGAATCGAAACGTAAAAGTAACGCTTAAATGTCACAGTGGTACAATTCTTTAAGTGTAGAATGTATTTTTTCAGTCATGTTTCATTCTTTTTCGATTGATGACCTTTTAGTGTCCCGCACTATAATCAACTGTCCCAAATTTAAGATGAAGGTACTTGATCTGACACACTAACCTACAATTTTTTATATTTCATTTTGTGATACTCAAAGATCTCTAATCGATAAAAGAATGAATCGTGTATAAGAAAATAATTCTACACTTGAGAAATATTATCATTCAGGCCTTTATAACTTACCCTTATGCTTAGAAATTTTCCTCCGAAAAGTCGTGTACAGTTGCAGTGCAGAAGCATGTAGGTACCAAAGCACATGTAACCTCCTTGGCGGCTGACATTTCCACCCATCGTAACATGATACATGTGAAAATTCAGAGCTTTATAAATTACTTGTAATTTCAAATCATTTTATGCAAAAAAGTTGTCTGCAGACCTATTTCAAAGATATTATACGTATATGAACAGTTATCAACAACCGTGCTATGCTTCCTGACATCACTTGCACCGATTCGGCTATGATCGTGAAGACATGCTGCAATACTCAATATGCCGCGAAATATGTGAGTCGGTTTTTGATTGTATCATATCAATTTTTAGTAGACAAATTGTACGGTTTCAAAGTAATGAAAAATCAGTCATGCTAATCAATCGAATGCGAAAGTACCGTTATTGCTTCAACTGTGCAGTTGGAAAATTTGCTTACAGTGGGCGTATCGATACAAGGCCGATGGAGCCAATGGACATTTCTGAACATAAATATCCTGACGTATCGCGGTAAAGGTGAGGCCCCTCCAAAGGTGGACCTTCCTGAGCGTATACGTTTTATGGCGGGCGACATGGGTCGAAGTTTACTGTATTGACTTCTTACCATTATACAATGACGTAATTTTATTAATCTTTTTTATTTTCGATTTGACGCGTCTCGTATTTGGGTTACGTATTGTATTTCTGCCATACTGTTCGAACTTAACTAAACCCCATATAGTCCTAAATAAGTTTTTTTCTACTCGCTAAATCTAAATTAGTTAAAATTTAACTAATTCTATCAGTACAATTATTTTTGACTAAAAAATTCGTTATTTTCAAAGTTTTGACTAATGATTCGTCAGCGGGACACTGTTAGTATCTTACCAATTAAATAAGCTAAAAAATGACTGATTTTTGTTACTCATTCCCAAGAACTATCAATTCATTAGTCAATTTTTAAACGTAACCACTGTCAAGGCGTCATTATGAAAAAACAAAAAATTATTCTTGTTACTCAAAAAGACTTCCAAGAATAGGGGGGAGTGGATTTCGAAAAAGATACTGGCTATCATGGAAATTCATGAGAGGTACCCCAGACTATTCGATTACAACGGAGAAATGGTGAGTTTTTCATAAATAAACGTAGGGCACTACGAAAGTTTTGCAATACGCGAAACCTATTGGAAGAAGAGAGATGATTCTTGTGTCATTAGAAAGAGCGTCAAAAATTAGGTAGGAAGAGGAAACCTGTTGACTCAGGTCTCAGTACAGTCTAAGCATGCAGCCCGGGACGATTGAGAAATGGCGTTGTGGACAAAGGGAGAATATCGTGAGATAATTCGATACAACTTTTCTCGCGGTTTAAGTGTAGACCAAAGTTTTGAGGAAATGTCTTCAGTATTGGGTTAGGATTTTCCGCACCGCACAACAATTTTCCGATGGTACAAACAGTTCGAAAGGGGAAATTTCAGTCTCGCGGACAACTCGCTCTCAGGTCGACCGCCGGAAGTGGTGACATCGGAAAACATTACGTCTGTGAATAATCTCTAGAATGATAATAGTAGAATCGCGTACCGGCAGATAGAGTAAATGTTACACATTAGTGCACCAGTAGTCCATCGAATTCTGCATGAACATTTATAGGTTAGGAAGGCTTGTACTCTATGAGTACCACATGCTTTGACCAATGAGCAAATGGCAACGAGAGTAAAGTGGTGCCAAAAAATGCTAAAAAGATTTGAATCGGGATCATCTCGGGATGTAAATAATATTTCAACGGGCGACGAAATCTGGCTGTATTATTACGACGTTCGAAAAAAATCTAAAAACAAGATTTGGCTGTTTGAGGATGACGATGCTCCAATGTAGGCGCGGAAGTCTCGATCTGTAAACAATAAATTATTGCAGTTTTCTTTGGAAAACGCAGCATTATGGATAGGGTCATACTCGAAAATCAGCGAACGTATTGAAAAGTGACGTAAGTGACGTATTGAAAAGTGTATTCACTGCTGTGGAAAGTATTTCGAAACACTATAAAAGATTCGTCTGTATTGCAAAACTTTCTAATCGCCCTATATATATGAGATACTGGCTTTAGTTTTTTTATATTGCAACCGGGATTACCGTGGTTCATAAGCTCAATTTTAGAGGAAATAGGAAATTTTTTATTTGAAACAAGGGGATTTTCATTTAAACAAAAAAAAAAACACTTTTTCCTTCAAAAATATTAATTTAATGAACAAGTCATGTTTTCAACCGAAAGGTTTAATTTTCAAAAAAAAAGTTCATTTTAAACCAGCATGAAAGATTTTGGATACATATGATTTTCTTATAGTCAGTTATCAGGCGACGAATGCGAAATTAAAACAATGTTTATATATATATATATATATATTTTTTTTCAATTAATCACAGCTGCAAGAAAAAAGAGAGGAACGGTTAAATTTCTCAAAATCAGGGATTTTAGGGCATTAATACATGAGGCACAGCAACTGATACGAGACAGTAAACTAGTTTATTAAATACAATTTTAAAACGATTGGAAAAAAGGTTCTTAGATAATTTACTTATATACGTAGATTACATTTTGCATTTATTAAAGATATAAATGTTTCAAAAGTTCGATATATGTTTAAAATTTATTAATATTGTAGGGAAAAGGAAATCGTGGCGTGGAGATGAACAACGTTGAATACAAAGTTAATTACAAATCTAGTAGAAGCAACTTAAATTTCAGTTGAATTTATAAGCATTCTCAACAATTTAACTAATCTTATTTTATAGCCATTGTATTTTGCTCGTATTTTTGTAACTTATTTTAAATAAGGCGGGGAAGAAGGAAGCAATGGGTGCCTGCCTTACAGACAAGTGAGTCTCTCCAAAATATTCTCATTTTTTACTATTTAAGACGTAAATTTTAACTAACGAATTGCCCGATTTTCACTAACCAATTAGTAGTTTCTCCACCGACCACCATGGCCACAGATGGTGCGCCACTTATAGAATTTGACTAATTAAACTGTTTCAACGAAAGTAACCCATTTAATTTGTTACTTTTAATTAATTATCAGTTACTGAGTTCTTGCTTCAACAATTAGACAAATTTGCCACTCAAGTCTTACAAATTCCAAAATAAATTGCAAGAAGTAAATACTAGAGTTATTAATTATTAAAAATTAAAGGTTCTGACTAAAATTCTCCTTTTGTTTTGGAAATAAGGCATCTTGGCTCTTGATTAAAATTTGGATCTTATGTAATGATACTCATTTTTTTGGTTAAATTTCTTGCATTCTAATCACGCTTGATGAGGTCAAAGATATTCGATTTCAAACAAAATTTAATATTATATTCAGCTCATCATAAGCTAACAATTTTCTAAAATTAAAAATCAGTTGCACGAAATTCACCTGGTTGATTTCCTTAAACTATTGCAATACTTAAAATTAAAATATTTTTTTCCAATTATCAAAAAGTCAAGTCGAATCTTCAAAATTCGACTGCTTCGAATATTCGAATAAATCGAGTTTCGAAAGCTTGACTTTTGGATTCATTTTTTTACCAAAAAAGGGAGTTATTTTGATTTAAAAATGATTAGCAGCTTAAAGGAACCAATCCAGTATGATGCGCATTTAATGTTTGGTTTAATTTGAAAAATTCAATGTTTAAAGCGTTTATGAATTTTTATTAAAAATTCGAATAAACGACTGCATACTTCTAAGACCTAGTATGTTTGAAATTAGGTTTAGGTAATTTATGGATGTTCCCTTATGGGAAATACGTGTTAAACTGTATGGGGCTTGTGTCACTTTTAAATATCATCTTTGTTACAAAAAAAAAATTTTCGGTGTGGATTTGAACAAATTTCCGGTGCATATGCAGGCTATGGATAAACGTTATAAATATTTAAATTATGTCGGTCCTACTTATTTAGTTTTGTATTCCATATCCTTTAAAATTTCCTCTTTGTTTATTTAGTACCTACATGAATATTTCATCACATTTCTAATACATAGATCAAGTCAATAAAAAAAATATTAAAGAAATCTGCGTAATATATTTTATGGTGTGGATTTGAACCATTTTGCGGGTGATATGCAGACTATGAATAAACATTATTGAATTTTATGTACCCAAAAACACATTCTCTTATTTTTTTATAAATTCTATTTTCTACCATTTTTCAATTAATAATTAAATTAATAATACAATTTGTACATGTTAATCTACTTTATATATTTCATTTTTTATAAATTAAAAATAATTTTAGCTGTAATTTTTTATTCTAAATGCTGAAACATAATACCTTCCTTCTGTCAACCAAAAATAAAATTGAATTTCAAGTCGAAAAGTTCAATTAAGCAAATAAATAACAGACTTAACCTACAATTAACTGTATTCGCCTTAAATTTTGACCATTTAGAGTGAAATTAGAAAAAAAATATCCTTACATTGTACTTTCATTATAAATAAACACTGAGTCGACGTATTCTAGATTATCAATTTAATTAAGAATATTTGACAAGATTTAAAAAAATGAAAGCAGGTTGAGTTTGTATGCACATTGCTATACTGACCTGTGTATTAAATTTGATACTCATGTATATTAAATTCACTACACCAATGTATGTTACATTTCACTAGCGGTAGTGCATATTTGATTCACACACATGCATGTTAAACCTCATACAGGTTTTTCTAACAGTGTACATTGAATGGATAACTATACCTCTTCAGAGTACTGAACCCAGTCCGGAATACTCATGTTTCTAGGAAAAGGTTGTAGAATTCCAGTCCAACTCTGAAATTGATTCCCCATATATGGATTTTGAGCAACTAGTTGGACCATAGTTAAACCAGAATGGTTACGTCCCAACACATATGTATGAAATAGCCTTGCATAATAAGTATGTTGACCCTCTGTTACGTAACAGTGGGATTCTTCAGCATTATCAAATGGGATATTATCGAAACGTTGAAGATAGGCTCTAAAGTGCTCGTTTTCTGGATACCTGTATACATGAACGCGCGGTATGTCAAGTGAATTCAGGTATCTTGGAGGACGGGAGAATAGTTGTCCATGTTCAAGAAAATGCTGCCCTTTAATCATTATAGAAATTTGGCTGTCTTCAGAAAGAGGAAGATATTCTCTTGACAGATGAGCGTTGTCGCCCTCAGGAATCGGAGGAAAGCGGCTTTCCCCTTGCATTCCATCTAGTTTATTAAAAAAAAGAAAATTATGTATTTTTGTACATTGGAAATATACGTTAGTGAGTACCGTGAAAGGGGACAAAGCACTACGAATTTTTCGATTTTTAACAATAAAGTGCTAAGACGAATATGCGCATTCGCCGTTCAGTTCTTCTGTTGTATAAATGGCTACTTCCAAAAATAAAAAGACGCCGATAAAACGCGTTTATCATACCTGCGTTACATACACAAATTTTGATTAGATATTGATGCCGCTTTGGAGAGCGACGCACACGGTTTCGATCTGAGACGTAATGCGGCGTAATGCCAGCCCACACAACGTTAGGGATACGCAGGCGTCTCAGCTGGAAACCGTGTGCGTCGCTGTCCGAAGCGGCGATGGTTTCGAGGCGCTAAAACTATTGGCGCTTATTTGCTTGACGGCGGGTGTTGGATGCGTTTGACTGTCTGTATTATAGCATATAAATCCGCGACCGTTTTCGTTTGTCATTGATACGGCTACGAACAAACCAACCACATCAGTGCCGTGGTTTCTGCTATGAGACCCGTTTAAGATTTTTTTCCGTGTATATGTGCCTTTCTCGTACTATTAGGTCTAAAAATGAATTCGGTGCCTTTACTTTAATTTCTTGTAACTCTTGGTCTAACTTTTGGACTTTACACAGAAAATCATTATTCCATAACATTTCAGACACTGCGTTTACTTTGCATTCCAGTTGAAAAAATCTACCCGCTTCGCTGGCACATTCTCATCGCGCCTGGCTCGCTTGGCTCGCAAGTTTGAGAGCGCCTAGTAGTCCGGGAGCTGGGTATGTTCCCTTATGCATTCAAGAGGCAAAAGGTAAAAACTAGTTAATCTTATGTATTTTGACCCGCTGAATCCAATGGTACCGGTTAATTTTACGAGAAGTGGATATCTTTTGTTTAAAACGCAATTGTTTAAACAAATAGGAAAAATGGTTTTTCTTTATGGGGCAAATTTTTTTAGTAAATATGGACAATTCTAAGCATAAAAGTTCTCTTGCAACTTTTTTGTTAAATGCATATTTACAAAGTTATAAATTTTCAAAGTTCAAA
>NC_046658.1:130029616-130039436 GCF_010883055.1 Belonocnema kinseyi | reverse complement strand
AAAATTTATAACTTTGTAAATATGCATTTAACAAAAAAGTTGCAAGAGAACTTTTATGCTTAGAATTGTCCATATTTACTAAAAAAAATTTGTCCCATAAAGGAAAACCATTTATTCCTATTTGTTTAAACAATTGCGTTTCAAACAAAACCTATCCACTTCTCGTAAAATTAACCGGTACCATTGGATGCAGCGGGTCAAAATACATAAGATTAACTAGTTTTTACCTTCTGCCTCTGGAATGCATACGGGAACATACCCACCGCCCGGACTATAGGGTGCGCGACGGTTGAGTCTCGCGCATTACGCTCGATAATAGTTTACCTCGCGCTTCGCGCTTGGATATTTGTTCTTTGTATTTGGAATGCTCAAATTAAACATTATCAAAAAGATCTCTTTTAGACGGCATTATTTTTATGCGTCTTCATATTATGTATTATCTACTTAATTAAGTATAGTCAAAGATTAAGTGTCTCAAAGCTCTGTAGGATTTGAGGTACACATTATCATCGTGACACTCCTTCTGCGCGCTCGATATTCGACAGAAATTTGTAGACAGGTTTTGTTAAATCTTTTTTCTTGTAACTTACGTCGTTTTTCCACACATTTTCATATTATTTTTTTATTTTCAATGTTATTTTTGACGAATCAAATAAAAAGTACGCGTCCTATCAAGAAGTGATTCTTAATGAAATTGTAGATCTTTTTTGGAATAATAATTGTTGATGATTTATCTTTTTTCGTGCCCTACATAGTTTTGACCCCAAAATGGAATTTTTCATTTGTCATTATTTTTTGTATAATCAAAATTTGAATTTTCGATTTTTCAAAAAAATCTAAAAATTTGTTATTATATTCTTGCAGGTATTTCAAAAAGAAATGTTTTTCTTTTCTTGGCTTTCTTTCATTTCGTGCTTTTTTTGGCTTAAAATATTGATTTTCGATTGCTTTAGAAAATTTTGAAAATGCTATAACTTAGAGAATTTTCTTTTTATCGAAAGAGTCATAAGAATAAATTGTTTGTTCTTTTTAATACTATAAATATCCGTGCATAGAATTTTCAAATTCAGAAAAAAGTGATATCAAAAATTTTCAAATGCGCTCACTTTTTGAATTTTTATCGAAAATTGCTGTCGTCTTTTCTTTTAGGACCTAAAGAAGTGTGCCAAAGATAGATTTGATCCGTTCATTTTTTCAAGAGTTATCGTGTTTACAGGTCAAATATGCCAACACTACACAATTTTGCGCTACATAATCAACAAAGATATCATATTTTGAAGGGAGGGCAGTGTATGGTAGGCGTTCAGTCCTTAACAGTGATGTGCAATATAAATATGAGGACAAAGATTAATTCGTCTTCTAATGCGCTTATATGCGCCATAAATTTTGTTTACAAATTTTGAAAATTGCCGCAGATGTGGAGGTTACAAAATGTAACAAAGTGATGACCAACAGAATAAAAAGTTTTCTATCCGCATTGATAAAGGGAGTTTGCTATGGTGTTTCAAATGCGCTCATATGCGCCACTTTCAAAATGAACAAAACCCCATAATCAACCACCTTATTGGCACTTGTTACCGATACAGTATCCAATGATTTCCCAAAATATAATAAGGCGGTTAATCATGGTTTTTTGTTAATTTAAAAATTGGCGCAGATATCTTTATACATTTTTATATTTCAATTTTAGTTATTTGTAGATATCACCGGGCATAGGATTGGTAGCAAGTGGCAGTGGGGGAGTTGATTATGGTTCTTTTGTTAATTTGAAAATTGGCACATATAAGCGCCTTTGAAATCCTATACGAAAAGATAATTATAAATTTTGTCATTGAAATTGAAGTTATTCGGAGACATCATCATCAACTATATAGGAACGTGACGTCATCAATGCGGATTACAAACTTTTTCTTTTGTTGGTCATCACTTAGTAACATTTTGTTACCTCCATATCTTAAGCAATTATTACAATTTTCAAAAAAAATTTATCGCCCTTATGAGCGCATTTTAAGACGAATGAATCCATGTTCTAAACTTTATATTGCACATCACTGTTCGGGATTTAACACCTGCGTTATTCTGCACCCCCCTCTCCAAAATGTGATATCATTGTTAATTAGATAGTGAAAAAATGGTTACTGCTGGCGCATTTGAGCGCATTTGAAGTTATGGAATATAGGTATGATGAATTTGAAAAAATATTATTAGCTTAGATAAATGACGCCAGCCCCCCCTCCCCTTATTTCGATCGCTGATAACTCGGCTATGAATGTGTCGCAAAATTGTTCCTTTATGGCGCATATGAGCGCATTTGAAGATCTTCAAGATCATGGGATTTAATTTTTTATTGTTTAAATAGGGGGGGGGGTTGACGCTAACCCCCTTCCCGTAAAACCTGATATAACTCCTACAGTTTTGTGGCGCAAAAATGTTTATCAGTGGCGAATTTGAGCGCATTTGGGGCACAATTCAGTGAGCTATAGAAAATTCAAAAATTAAAAGCATGGGGGGGGGGGCCTGGGGCAACTGATCAACTATTTACCCGTTCCCAAATATGATATTCTTATTGTTTCAGTACTGTTCAAAATGATAGACAATTGCGTTCGTGAGAAAAATGTAAGGCAAAATAAATTGAATGTGTAGATAAATATAATTCTTCATCTTAACGCAGCCTTACCGGATTTAAAAGTTTCATAATATTGCCTTTTTCTCTTTACACAATGACCTCATTTCATTCAACTTTTTTATTTGCGATTTGCCACGTCTCGTACTTATATCACGTATTGTATTTCTGCCATATTTTTCGAACTGAGGTATAACTTATATGATAACAAATAAGTTTTTTGTGTACAATTTCCTATAATTTATACGCAAGACTTAAACATTATGATTTTTATGCACAAAAGGGCAGTGCTACACTTGAAATAGCTACCTATGTAGTACAGAATTTTCCATCTGGGCCTAATTTTACGGAATTTTCGCATTCAACATTTTTAAATATTCGTCTTATTTCACGTTTAATATGTACATAAAATTAAGGTTTTTATTAATAATTTCATAGAAAAGAAAAATTTCACGAGCAGCTGGCTAGTCTTATGGAAAATTCGGGAAAAAATTGACTCTGTCTGAATGTTAATATGGCGTACAATAAATTACACTTACTTGTTAAAGCAATGAAACCCATGCAGGTGAAGAATTGAATAATGATTTCCATCCCAGAAAGGTAGATTCAACAAGAAATATTCAACGTGAGAGAATTTAAAACTAACTACTGAAGATTTCGGTGGTCTGTAACTGTTGAATTTTTGGAACATAATCACTATGTAAAGTAATATAAATGTATTTAAGCAGCTTTATCTTTTGTTTAAAAGAGAAGGGAAGGGCGATGTTTCTATTAGATCAAACAATTATTTATATCTACAAGATTTATCATCTATATTTTTACACTTATAACGACTTAAAAAAATGTCCAAGTTTTTTTGATATCTTTTAAGATAAAATGTTGCCAGTAACTTTATGATTCATTAGTTCAATCTTAACATTAAAATTGATTAATAATTTCAGATTATCGAACATACATTAAGTAGCGAAATTATAGTTACTGTTAGATCTCTTTCCTTGAACAAAATAAGCGATTCAGTAGCCCTAAAAGAGCGTACAAAAACTCGGTATTATCCAATAACACGATTTTATTATTAGATGAAGCATATTTCGTAGGTGACTTTATATAAAATATATTAAAAGCGATATTCACTTCTTAGCTGAAAAACACATCATTGGTAGGTTAATCTAGGCTAAAAATATTTTATGACATTTTTTTTAACATATTTATAACATATTAGCACATTAACATAATTTATAATATTATCATTCAGGCTTTAATAACTTACCGTTGCGATTAGAAATTTTCCTCGGAAACGTCGTGTACAGTTGCAGTGCAGAAGCATGTAGGTACCAAAGGCGGCTGACATTTCCACCCATCGTAACATGATACATTTGAAATTTCAGAGCTTTAGAAATTACTTGTAATTTCAAATCATTTTATGCAAAAAAGTTGTCTGCAGTCCTATGTCAAAAATATTATACTATATGAACAGTTATCAACAACCGTGCTATGCTTCCTGTCATCACTTGCACCAATTCGGCTATGACCGTGAAGACATGGTGCCGAAAATCATTATTATTGATAATATATCTTTATTGATTTAAAATACACCCGCAATTTTTGGTGCATGCGCAGTTGGAAAATTTGCTTACAGTCGGCGTATCGATACAAGGCCGAGGGAGCCAATGGACATTTCTGAACATAAATATCCTGACGTTTCGCGGTAAAGGTGGGGTCCCTCCAAAGGTGGACATTCGTGAGCGTATACGTTTTATGGCGGACGGCATGGGTGGAAGTTTACTGTATTGACTTCTTACCATTACACAATGACGTAATTTTATTAACCTTTTTATTTTCGATTTGATGCGTCTCGTACTTGGGTCACGTATTGTATTTCTGCCACCCTGTTCGAACTCAACTATACCCTACAAAGTCCTTAATAAGTTTTTTTCTACTCGCTAAATCTGAATTAGTTAAAATTTAACTAATCCTAACAGTACAATTAATTTTGATTAAAAAATTAGTTATTTTTAATGTTTCGACTGAAAATTCGTCAGCGGAACACTGTTAGTATCTTACCAATTAAACTAGTCAAAAAATGACAAATTTTTGTTAGTCATTTCTGAGAACTGGCAATTCATTAGTCAATTTTTAAACGTAACCACTGTCAAGTCGTTTTTGCAGAAAAACAGAACACTATTTTGTTGCTCAAACAGACTTTCAAGAATAGGAGAGAGTGGATTTCGAAGAAGACACTGGCCATCATGGAAATTCACGACTTGTACCCCAGACTATTCGATTACAACTGAGAAATGGTAAGTTTTTCATTAATATACGTAGTGCGCTACGAAAGGTTTGCATTACGCGAAACCTATTGGAAGAAGAGAGATGATTCTTGTGTCATTAGAAAGAGCGTCAAAATTTGGATAGGAAGAGAAAACCTGTTGACTCAGGTCTCAGTACAGTCTGAGCACGCAGCCCGGGACGATTGATAAATGGCGTCGTGGACAAAGGAAGAATATCGTGAGATAATTCGATACAACTTTTCTCGCGGTTAAGTGTAGAACAAAGTTTTGAGGAAATGTCTCCAGTATTGGGTCAGGATTGTCCGCACCGCACAACAATTTTCCGATGGTACAAACAGTTCGAAAGGGGAAATTTCAGTCTCGCAGACGACTCGCGCTCAGGTCGACCGCCGGAAGTGGTGACATCGGAAAACATTACGTCTGTGAATAATCTCTAGAATGATAATAGAAGAATCATGTAACGGCAGATAGAGTAAATGTTACACATTAGTGCACCAGCAGTCCATCGAATTCTGCGTGAACATTTACATGATAGTATGGTTTGTACTCTATGGGTACCACATGCTTTGACCTAGGAGCAAATGGCAGCGAGAGTAAATGGGTGCCAAAAAATGCTAAAAAGATTTGAATTGAGATCTTCTCGGGATGTAAATAGTATTTTAGCAGGCAACGAAACCTGGCTGTATTATTATGGCGTTCGAAAAAAATCACAAAACAAGATCTGGCTGTTTGGGGATGAGGATGCTCCAGTGGAGGTGTGGAACTCTCGATCTGTAAACAAAAGATTGATTGCAATATTCTTTGGGAAATGCGGCATTGTGGATAGGGTCGTATTCGAAAATCAGCGCAAAGTCACCTCTTTCTGATACACTCAGGTATGTTTACCCCAAGCTATGAAACAACTCAAAAACATTAAGCCGAAATCTCGACTAAGCACCTAGCTATTCCACCACGAAAATGCACCGGCTCACAGAGCGAAGGTCACACTAGCTTTTTCGGTCAAATCTAGACTGACTATTCTAGATCACCCTCCTTACGGTCCAGATCTTGCTTCCAGTGACGTTTTTTTTTTTCGAAAGTAAAAAACAACTAAAAGGGCGTCGATTTACTAATGAAACTGAACTTTTGAAGGCGTTGGACCAAACGTGTGCTGATCTTCCAGAAGAAAAGTGGTAGAGTTGGTTCGACGACTGGTTTCGACGTACTGAAAAGTGTATTCACTGCGGTAAAAAGAACTTCAAAGAACTATAAAAGGTTCGTCTGTATTGAAAAACTGTCGTATAGCCCTATGTATATGAGGTACCGGCTTTAGTTTTTTATATTGCAACCGGGATTACCGTGGTTCACAAGCTCAATTTTAGAGAAAATAGGGGATTTTTGATTCGCAGAAAGGGGATTTTAGTTTTTTTAAAAGAGCAAATTTTTTTTCTTCAAAAATATTAATTTAATGAACAGGTCATAAACCGAAAGATAAACCGAAGGGTTTAATTTTCAACAAAAAAGTTTATTTGAAACCAGGATGAAAGATTTTGGATACATATGGTTTTCATATAGTCAGTTAGCAGGTGACGAATGCGAAATTAAAACAATGTTTATACACATGCATATATATATTTTTTCAATTCATCACAGCTGCAAGAAAAAGGAGGAAAAAGGTTAAATTTCTCTAAATTAGGGATTTTTTGGGATTACTACAGGAGGTGCGGCAACTGATACGAGATAGTAAACTAGTTTATTAAATACAATTTTAAAACGATTGGGAAAAAGGTTCTTCGATAATTTACTTATATATGTATATTACATTTTCCATTTATTAAAGATTTTTACTATTTACTTTTTCTATTCAAGAAGTAAATTTTAACTAACGAATTGCCAGATTTTGACTAACCAATTAGTAGTTTCGCCACCGACCAACATGGCCACAGGTGGTGCGCCACGTATAGAGTTTGAATAAATGAATTGTTTGAACGAAAGTAACCCATTTAATTAGTTACTTTTAACTAATATCAGTTACTGAGTTCTTTCTTCAACAATTAGACAAATTTGCTATTCAAGTATTACGAATTCTTAAGTAAATTGTAAGAAGTAAATACTTGATTTATTAATTATTAACAATTACAGGTTTTGACTAAAATTCTCCTTTTGTTTTGGAAATAAGGCATCTTGGATCTTGATTTAAATTTGGATCTTATGTAATGATACTCATTTTTTTGGTTAAATTTCTTGCATTCTAATCACGCTTGATGAGGTCAAAGATATTCAATTTCAAACCTAATTTAATATTATATTCAGCTCATCATAAACTAACAGTTTTCTGAAATTAGAAATCGATTGCACGAAATTCACCTGGTTGATTTCCTTAAACTTGTACAATTCTTAAGTTGAAAATATTTTTTTTCAATCAATCAAAAAGTCTAGTCGAATTTTCAAAATTCGACTGTCTCGAATATTCGAATAAATCGAGTTTCGTAGACTTGACTTTTTGATTCATTTGTTTACCAAAAAAGGGAGTTATTTTAATTTTAAAATGTTTAGCGGCTTAAAGGAACCACTCCATTTTGATGGGCATTTGATTTTTGATTTAATTTGAAAAGTTCAATGTTCAAAGCGTTTATGAATTTTTATTAAAAATTCGAATAAACGACTGCATACTTCTAAGACCTAGTATGTTTGAAATTAGGTTTAGGTAATTTATGGATGTTCCCTTATGGAAAATACGTGCTAAACTGTATGGGGCTTGTGCCACTTTTAAATATCATCTTTGTTACAAAAAAAAATTTCTTTGATGTGGCTTTGAACAAATTTCCGGGGATATTTGAACAATTTTCCAGGGGATATGCAGACTATGGATAAACGTTATTGAATTTTGTGTACCTGAAAACCCATTCTCTTATTTTTCTAGAAATTCTTTTACTACCCTTTTTAAATTAATAACTTCATAATATAATTTGTACATGTTAATCTATTTTATATGTTTCTTACGTGCGATAGTTTTGAGTTTACAAATCACTAAAATCAGTAAAAAATTATTATTTTATTTTGATACAAATAACTGTAAATAATCTTTCTAATCATCTAATCATCCTTTTTAGTTGAAGGTTGGTTGTGGACAAAAAAGTCTTTTTTAATTCAACACATATTTATTTTTGGGATACTTCGTCCATGTGGTATGCAAATTCATCTTTTGTTTGTGTGAATTTAGCCTTTTTTATTTAAAAATCCGTGTTTTCAGTTAATTAACAAACACCTTTTTAATAAGAATATTCAGCTCATTGGTGAATAGTGTAACTGAATTATTTAAAATCAATTTACTTTTTAAGGATTCACAATTTGAGTAGGAAATTCATGTCTTCGTTTAAAAATTGAACTACGTTGATAAAGAATATATTTTTCTTTAAAAATTAATTGTTTTTTGATTAAGCAGTTAATTAACGTGTTGAAAATTGAAGCGCTTGGTTCCAAGTTATATATTTTTGTAGAAACTTTGTCTTATTGTCTTAAAAATTATACGATGAGTTTGGATATTTTGGATTAGAACTTAACTTTTTATAAAATTTAGTTAATCGCTTGAAAAATCATGTTTTTTGTGGAGCATGCATCTATTTTAGAAAAAAAAAATGTTCTTTGTGGAAAATCAGTATTTTTGTTTGAAAATTTAGATAAAGATTCTCTCTTTGATTAGAAATTTAAGTGTTCTCTTGAAAATCCGTGCTTTCTACGATAGGAAATTCAAATATTTAGTTATAATATATTTTTCTTTGATTAAAGATTAAATTTTTTAATAGAAATAAGTTTGCAAAATAATTTTGGGACATTGAGGGAACTAAAATAAAATTAAGTAAGATACACTTGCAGACAATAACGTTTTTATTCGAAAATAATAGCCACAAAAAAATAAAATTGGATTTCAAGTCAAAAAGTTCAATTAAGCAAATAAATAACAGATTTAACCTTAAATTAACTGCATTCGCCTTAAATTTTGACCATTTAGAGTGAAATTAGAAAAAAAATATCCTTACAATGCACTTTCATTATAAATAAACACTGAGTCGACGGATTCTAGATTATCAATTTAATTATGAATATTTGACAAGATTTAAAAAAATAAAAGCAGGTTGCGTTCTTATGCATATTGCTATACTGACCTGTGTATTAACCCTTAAACGGCCAAAACGCCACTACCGGTACACTGCTTTTCAACGGCTAATAACTAAGACTATTCGACACTAGAAAAAATTGAGACACATATATTTTTATTGCTTAAGATCTCCTCTTTCCGACGGTGCCAATGAAATTCCTTAAAAAATTGATTTATTGTCCCAAAATGTAGTTTAAACAAAAAAAAAACGTGATTTTTCGTGCCTATTTTTTTTGTGAACCATTTTCCAAAGCTTTTCGAGTCTGTAATTAACCTGGAATCTCACTAACCGGTGCAATAAATGTCTAAGCTTTGAGAATCCAAGGTTCAAAGATCGATTTTTCGTTTTAGTATTTTCAAAATGGCGTCTTAATGGAAAAAATTTTGTGAAAACATTCATGAATTTTTTTACAATAAACGATGCGCTTTTCGGAAAAATCATCAAGAATAAAAAGTTCTTGTAATCAGCCAAGGAATACGCCTGAATTTTTTCGAAGTAAACCTTATTGCACTCTGACATCAAACCACACCTTCACCGCATTGTCATCCTGGGAATTTTCGAGTGCATCCAGCAAAAAAAAATGCCAAAACGTAAAGCCTCAAAAATTGCAACAAACTCCGAATCGGAATGGGATTCCGATGAAAATGATGAACGTATCATCATACCTCATCCAGATTACTCTGGCTCTGATGGAGATGATTCATCAGATGACGAGAATTCGGGATCGGAATTTCCCAGACCGAATTTTAAAATTTTTTCACGAATAATAG
>NC_046658.1:130009515-130029516 GCF_010883055.1 Belonocnema kinseyi | reverse complement strand
AGATATTCGTGAATCATTTTACTCTTACACGATGCTTAGAACTATGAAAATTTTTTATTGAAAAACTATGCGCTTTTCGGAAAATTTGTCAAGAATAAAAAGCTCTTGTAATCAGCCGAGGAATACGCTTGAATTTTTCCGGAGCGTTTTGAGCAAAATTTTGAATTTTGCAAAAATTGTTCATATGCAAAATCCAATATTTTTCTCAAAATGCTTCGAAAAAATTCAGGCGTATTCCTTGGCTGATTAGAAGAACTTTTTATCCTTGATGAATTTTCCGAAAAGCGCATCGTTTATTGTAAAAAAATTCATGAATGTTTTCACAAAAATTTTTCCATTAAGACGCCATTTTGAAAATACTAAAACGAAAAATCGATCTTTGAACCATAGATTCTCAAAGTTTAGACATTTAGTCCACCAGTTAGTGAGATTCCAGGTTAATTACAGACTCGAAAAGCTTTGGAAAATGGTTCACAAAAAAAATAGGCATGAAAAATCACGTTTTTTTTGTTTAAACTGCATTTTGGGATAATAAATAAATTTTTTAAAGAATTTCATTGGCACCGTCGGAAAGAGGAGATCTTAAGCAATAAAAATATATGTGCCTCAATTTTTTTTAGTGTCAAATAGTCTTAGTTATTGGCCGTTGAAAAGCAGTGTACCAGTAGTGGCGTTTTGGCCGTTTAAGGGTTAAATTTGATACACATGTATATTAAATTCAATACACCCATGTATGTTACATTTTAGTAGCTGTAGTGCATATTTGATTCACACACATGCATGTTAAACCTCATACAGGTTTTTCTAACAGTGTGCATTGAATGGATAACTGTACCTATTCAGAGTACTGAACCCAGTCCGGAACACGCATGTTTCTAGGAAAAGGTTGTAGAATCCCAGTCCAACTCTGAAATTGATTCCCCATATATGGATTTTGAGCATCTAGTTGGACCATAGTTAAACCAGAATGGTTACGTCCCAACACATATGAATGAAATAGCCTTGCATAATAAGTATGTTGACCTTTTGTTACGTAACAGTGGGATTCTTCAGTATTATCAAATGGGATATTATCGAAACGTTGAAGATAGGCTCTAAAGTGCTCGTTTTCTGGATACCTGTATACATGAACGCGCGGTATGTCAAGTGAATTCAGGTATCTTGGAGGACGGGAGAATAGTTGTCCATGTTCAAGAAAATGCTGCCCTTTAATCATTATAGAAATTTGGCTGTCTTCAGAAAGAGGAAGATATTCTCTTGACAGATGAGCGTTGTCGCCCTCAGGAATCGGAGGAAAGCGGCTTTCCCCTTGCATTCCATCTAGTTCATTCAGAAAAAGAGAATTATGTATTTTTGTACATTGGAAATATACGTTAGCGAGTACCATGAAATGGGGCAAAGCACTGCACATTTTTCGATTTTTGACAATAAAGTGCCAAAACCAACATGCGCATTCGCCGTCCAGTTCTCCTGTTGTATAAATGGCTACTTCCAAAAATAAAAAGACGCCGATAAAACGCGTTTATTATACCTGCGTTACATGCACAAATTTTGATTAAATGTTGATGCTTGACATTTAGAATATCTACACGGATAAAAATCTTTAACGGGCCTCGTAGCAGAAACCAGGGCACTGATGGGGTTTGTTCGATCGTAGCCGTATCAATGACAAACGAAAACGGTCGCGGATTCGTATGCTATAATGCAGACCATGATCTAAGAATACACGGTCTAGCCACACCCAACTAAAAAAAAGTTAACCAATAAGGAGCAACTCAACCACTTTTAACCATACTGGATAAGTGAGCTTGCGAGAATGAAGTATATTTGAAAGAAAGTAAATGCAATGAGCGAAGATTGCAAGTAAAATATAAAGAAATTATATAGTTTGTAAATAAATTAAATTAGTTTGAAAAGAATGAAATTTTTGAGATGCGTAATCTAAAGTAAAAACAAATATATAACATCTAACTTGTAATATAGAAGAAATACTTAGACATATAGATAACATAATCTCTCAAAGCACCTGAGGAATTGTATCTTTTAACGCGAATGAAATGAAGTATCTTCCACCTAAGGAGAAAAAAGAATATTGTTTTCGGGCTGAAAGCAGAAATAAATAAATGCAAAATAAGCGATATTATATCCTGTATTATGATAATATCCGTTTTTATATTTCGTATATACGTAAGCACTAAATGAGAAAAAAAGAATCCTCTCAGGGTACACAAAGTCACATGTTCAGATCTTATATTCATATGAAATAATGATTTCATTGGCATTTTCAATAGAAACACCACTACAATTTTCAAAAAGTTAATCTTAAAAAGACGCGCTTTCACAAACGGATAGCGTCAGCAGTGTCCGCTTCTTGCACCTTATTTGAATATTAAAAACTTTCACAGGTATTGATATTGATTTACAATGTAGCCATAATTCATGATTTCAAATCTTTTGAGTGCAGACCGAGACGCTAGCGGTTGCTATGGTAACCGAAATGGCTAAAAGTGGCGGAGTGCGAATGGGGACGAAATTGGGTGAGACGGATGGCTAGACCGTGTATTCTTAGATCATGAAGCAGACAGTCAAACGCATGCAACACTTGCCGTCAACATGATCCAATAAAGCATGGTCTCAGTAATCCCAGATCTGAAACGAGATGTGGTCCAATACTATGACAGGGCTACGTCCGTGTGAATATAGTAGGAGACGATATAAATAACTGGGTTGCGCGCGCAACCCATTTCTCCTCTTCTGAATTTCAAAACTCAAAGGTGCACGATTGCCGGTCGGAACACTTCGGCGGTTCTATTTATATCTCTATCTGCTTTGAAATAAAATCAAGAGATTGGGATTTTAATATTTCCAGATTTCGATGCTGGGCTGGCGATTCTCATGATTTGAATACTTCGCGCGCTTCTTTATATACCTATATTTCGAGGCTATGTTATTTCAAGTATAAAATATAAATTATTATTGAAAGTTTGACTCTTTGATTGAAAACTCATATTTTTCGCTTAAAAAATTCAACTTTTTGTAGATAATTCGTCTTTTTGACATTAAAATTAAATCATTTCTTCAAAAATTCATGTATTTTGTTAAAGATTTGTCTTTTTTTGTAGATCATCAATTTTCTTGGTCGAAAATTCATCTGATTGGTTGAAAATTTAACCACTTTGTTTGAAATTATTTTTTTCTGTTAAAAATTATTTATCTTTATCTGAAAATGTAACTATTATATGATTGATTATAAATTAATCGTATATATTGGTTAAGTTGGAAAATCGTTTTTTTGTATAGAACATTAATCTTCTTGGTCAAAAATTCACCTTTTCCCTTGAAAATTTAACAATTTTGTTGAAAATTCGTTTCTTTTCTTGTTCAATTCAATTTTTTGGCACAGTTTGTATCTGGAAATTGTACTGTTCTATTCTTGGTTGAAACTTTATCTTGTACATTGTATTAGTTAAAACACCAATTATTTAATAGAAAATTAATTAGTTTTGTTGAAAAGTAAACTTTTGGGTTGAAAATTGATTTATTTTGATAATTACATTTTGTTCCTAAAATTAAAAAAAAAAACTACAAAATGAAAAAATTGCTTTAAAATCGCCGTGATTCTTTTTGTTTAATTTTCAAAATCTTCTCAAATACTCACTTAAAATTAATTTTTCAAACTGAAAAAGCATTTTCAATTTTCTTAGCAATTACAACAATTTTTGTTATTCTTTTTAAATATTTTACAATTCTCAAAAGCTTTTTTTTAAATCTGCAAAAATCAACATCGTGTTTTAAATTATTTCAAATAATTTCAAATTTTAAATTAATTTTGAATATTATTCTAAATTGAAATTGTAGCGTTCAAACTTAAAATTTAGCTGATTACATTTTTAACAATTCAAGGCTTTCTATTTTGAACCACTCTGTTCAAAATTGTATAGTTTTTAATAGTTGTTTATAATGGCTTGTTTTTAATGAACGGTCAAATATTGCTAATAATTAACGAAAATTTATTTTTTTGATTAAAAAATTTCAAATTGAGTGGGTTCAAAATATAATTTTTTTAGATTGAAATAATATTTGAAGTTATAATAGAAAATAATTTTAAAAACTAATATCTATTGATTCTTTAATTTTGAACTGATTCAGAATCATCTTGTAAAATAAATTATTTTTCAATTTTTAATACCTTAAATTCAATTCCAAAATTTTATTTCAAAATGCTTTCAATTAAAAAAATAATAATTAAAAACAAATAAATTAATTTTCTATAAAATAATTGGTGTTTTAACCAATACAATGTACAGAATAAAGTTTCAACCAAAAATAGAATAGTTCAATTTCCAGATAAGAAATGTGATAAGAAATTGAATTAAACAAGAAAAAAAAATGAAAAAGAAATAAAAGAAATTGGCGATTTTCATGATATTTGAATATTTTGTGCAATTTAAAAATAAAAATGTATATGCAATATCAGAATATTAATGCCGTGTTTTTTTTAGTATTTTCACCTGAACAGATAATAATTAAATCATTAAATTATTACATACTTCTGTTTCTATATGACATTTATATTTAAATTTTCTCGTTGAAATTGAGAAATTCAACTTCAAACGTTTAAAACTCTAGCACAATCATTTACAGCTTATTAATATTATCGTTAATATTAATATCTGTTGAGATAATATTATTATAATTATAATATCATATATAGTTAATTATATATTATATAAATTCATTTTATAATGTACCCTCATTATACTTCCTTTTTCAAATTTTCATGTCCTAACTCAAAATCTTAATTATTCTGTAGAATTCCTTGTCCCATATCTGAATTATATGTTTTTTTCAAAAAATCTCTGACCCAATTCGGAAATACATAAAATTAATTTCAAAAATTTCCTGTTCCAATTCAAAATTCAGAATGAAATTAGAAAATTCAAACTTTTAAATCTGAAAACGATTTTTTTGAGGTGGGAATATTTTGAATTTTCAACTTTTAAAACTGAATTTTGACAAATTTTTAATTCAGAAATATTTCATTTAAACGCTCAATAATTCATACGTATAAAACATAAACTCTTAACACCTTTTAATTTTACAATTTTTTAAATTAAATTATTTTAAAATACGAAATTACCATTTAAAAATTTTTATGATTTTTAACATTTTAGAGACTTCTAGTTAAAAAATAAAAATTACGCTATTATTTTTAAGGTTCAAAATGATAATACTTCAAAAACATTTCAGTTCGTAACATTCAAAATTGAACGATTAAACCAATTTTTTAAATAAGAACTTTTTAAAATAAAAGTTACATTGTTTTTATTTTAAGTCGTTCCAAATCAATATTTTTGCATTATTATTTACCCACAAAATTTGAGTTTGCCAATTGAAAATGTTAGAAATTAACTTACTATCAAAATAATTGAATATTCAACTAAAAAAAAGAGAATAACAAGGTTCCAACAAAATAATTCCATTTTCAACTAAAATGATAAATCTTCAACAAAAAAAGTTTAAATTTTTAATTAAAAACTGTTGAACTCATCCGAAAAGATATAAATTTTAGACAAGAGTTGACATATCAGTCAATGAGGATTTTTTTTTAGTTTTTTAATTTCAAAGCCAAAAAGATGACTTTTTTACAAAACAGTGTAAACTTATATTTAAACGGAATAGTTTAAAGACTTCTGCTTAAAAACTCAAAAGCTTACTTTTCAATAAAATAAATTAATTTTCTATCAAATAATTGGTGTTTTAACTTATTCAATGTACAGGACAAAGTTTCAACCAAGAATAGAACAGTACAATTTCCAGATACAAACTGTGCCAAAAAATTGAATTGAACAAGAAAAGAAACGAATTTTCAACAAAATAGTTACATTTTCAGCAAAGAATTAATTCTTCAATTAAATAATTGAGTTTTTATCCAAACAAGATGAATTCCAAAATCGCCAATTTCTTTAATTTCTTTCAAATGCGGATCAAGATATAAATAAGACTATTATAATATAACATAATTATAATATTATCAATAATAATATATGTATATATTTATATACATATAATAGTATTAATATTTATATAATTTATATTTTATACTTGAAATAACATAACCTCAAAATACACGTATAAAAAGAGGCGCGCGAAGTATTCAAATCATGAGAATCGCCAGCCCAGCATCGAAATCTGGAAATATTAAAATCCCCATCTCTTGATTTTATTTCGAAGCAGATAGAGATATAAAAAGAACCGGCGAAGAGTTCCGACCGGCAATCGTGCACGTTCGAGTTTTCAAATTCAGAAGAGGAGAAATGGGTTGCGCGCGCAAGCCAGTTATTTATATCGTCCCCTACTATATTCACACGGACGTAGCCCTGTCATAGTATTGGGCCACATCTCGTTTCAGATCTGGGATCACTGCATGGTCTTGCCAGGCGCAAGTAAAAAAAAGTCAACCAATCAGATTCGGCATCCTTGGGCACCCGACCTTTCTGACATCATGGATCGAGTATGGCAGTGGGCTTCCGATTCCATTCGCGCCAATGCAGTGAGTATGGTGGGGGGCGTCGGTTCACTCCAAGTCACCCCAAGTCGAACGTATTTGAGCATCGAATTGACGGGACCATGGTGGTTGCGCTGAAACTATTGGCGCTCATTTGCTTGACGGCGGGTGTTGCATGCGTTTGACTGCCTGCATTATAGCATACGAATCCGCGACCGTTTTCGGTTGTCAATGATATTGCTACGACCGAACAAACCACATCAGTGCGTGGTTTCTGCTACGAGACTCGTTAAAGATTTTTTTCCGTGTATATGTCCCTTTCTCGTACTATTAGGTCTACAAATGAATTCTGTGCCTTTACTTTAATTTCTTGTAACTCTTGGTCTAACTTTTGGACTTTACACAGAAAATCATTATTCCATAACATGACGCCCGACAAGTAATATTTCAGACACTGCGTTTCCTTTGCATTCCAGTTGAAAAAATCTATCCGCTTCGCTGGCACATTCTCATCGCGCCCGGCTCGCTTGGCTCGTAAGTTTGAACGCGCCTAGGGTGCGCGACGGTTGAATTTCGCGCTTCGCGCTCGGATATTTGCTCTTCGCATTTGGACTGCTTGAATTAAACTACATCAAGAAGATCTCTCTCAAATGGCATTATTTTTATGCGTCTTCATATCATGAATTATCTACCTAATTAGGCATAGTCGAAGATTATGTTTCTCAAAGCTCTATAGGCTTTGAGGCTTTGTTTAATCTTTTTTCTTGTAACTTTCGTCGTTTTTCCACACATTTTTATATTATTTTTTTATTTTCAATGTTATTTTGCAGGAATAAAACAAAAATAGGCGTTCTATCAAGAAGTGATTTTAAACGAAATGGTAGATCTTTTTAAGAAAACAAGTTTTGATCATTCATATTTTATTGCGTCCTACATACTTTTACGACAAAATGGAATTTTCGATTTTTCATTATTTTTTGTCCAATCAAAATTTGTTTTTTCAATTTTTCAAAAAAATCTGAAAATTTGCTATGAAAATCTTATATGTCTTTCAAAAAGAAATGTTTTTCTTTATTTGACTTTTTTTATTTCGTGCGTTTTTTGGCTTAAAATTTTGATTTTAAGTTGATTTAGAAAATTTTGAAAATGCTAAAACTCTGAGGATTTTCTTTTTATAAAAAAAGTTGTAAAGGTATATTGTTTGTTCTTTTTAATACTATAAATATCCGTGCATAGAATTTTTAAATTCAGAAACAATTTGGTATCAACATTTTTCAAAATGCGCTCACTTTTTGAATTTTTATCGAAAAAGGCTGTCGTCTTTTCTTTTAGGACCAAAAAAAGTGTGCCAAAGATGGATTTGATACGTTTATTTTTTCGAGAGTTATCGTGTTTACGGGCGGACGACCGGATGACCGGACGGACAGACCGACAGACGCCGTCGTAAAAACTTGATTTTCGGATTCAGGGGGTCTCGAAACGTGGAGATCCGTTGAAAAATTATAATGCCAAATTTCCGTCAATTCTAATACTTTCTCAATGATAAATGATGAGAATATAAAAAACGCAGCTGAGGCGACCGAAATTATTTTTTCAGCCTTAGGAGAAGAAGCCTTAGGTCATACGTGAAACGTGTAAAAGTGATTTTGGAGATTTGACCATTATGACTCTTTAATTGGAATGCAAAAAGCATGCAGTGTCTTTAATACCCCTCGTCAGGTGACATTGTCTTCACTAATGACATAACTATTTAGAGGCCATTTACACCAGCCCCCCTCCACTCTTAATTTTGGGGATTTCTATAGCGCACTGAATTTTGCCGCAAATGCGCTCAAATGCGCCACATATAAAAAATTTTGCGCCACAAAACTGTACAAGAAATATTAGGCGTTACGGGGGGGGGGGGGGGGGGGGGGGGGGGGGGGTAGCGTCACGCTATCCCCTTATTTAAAAAATCCAAATTTAAATCACATGATCTTAAAAGTTTTCAACCGCGCTCATGTGCGCCATAAAGAAGAAAAATTTGCGCCACATTGATAACCGAGTTATCCGCGATCAAAATGGGGAGGGGGCTGGTGTCATTTTTCTAAACTAATAAATCTTTTTTAAATTGATCATACCTATCTTTCATAACTTCAAATGCGCTCAAATGTGCCAACACTACACAATTTTGTGCTAGATAATCAACAATAATATCATATTTTGAAGGGGGGGGGGCAGTGTAACGTAGCTGTTCAATCATTACACAGTGATGTGCAATATAAATATGAGGACAAAGATTCATTCGCCTTCCAATGCACTCATATGCGCCATAAATTTTATTTACAAATTTTGCAAATTGCCGAAGATTTGGAGGTTAAAAAATTTTACAAAGTGATGACCGACAGAATAAAAAGTTTGCTATCCGCATTGATGAAGGGCGTTTGCTTTGGTGTTTCAAATGCGCTCATATGTGCCACTTTCAGAATGAACAAACCCCCATTATCAACCACCTCATTGGCACTTGTTACCGATACAGTATTCAATGATATCTCCAAATATAATAAGGAGGTTGATCATGGTTTTTTGTTAATTTTAAAATTAGCACACATAACCGCATTTGAAACCCTATCCGAAGAGACCTTTATCAATTTTTAAATTACAATTCCGTTTATTTAAAAATATCATCGGTTATTGGATCGGTAACAAATGTTAATGAGGGGGCTGGATATGGCTCTTGTTTATTCCGAAAGTGGCGCATATTATCGCATTTGATATCTTATATGCAGAGATCTTTATACATTTTTATATTTCAATTTTATTTATTTGTAGATATCATCGGGTATATGATTGGTAGCAAGTGGTAATGAGGGGGTTGATTATGGTCTTTTGTTAATTTGAAAAGTGGCGCATATAAGCGTCGAAGATATCATCGGATAGTGGATTGTAACAAGTGTTAATGAGAGGGTTGATTCGCATTCCAAACCATATAGGAACGTCACTTCATCAATGCGCATTGCAAACTTTTCCTTTTGTTGGTCATCACTTGGTAATATTTTGTTCCCACCAGATCTTGGGTAATTTTCAAGATTCCCACAAAAATTCAAAGGCGAATATGAGCCCATTTGAAACCACATAGCAAACTCCCTTCATCAATGCGGATTGCAAACTTTTTATTTTGTTAGTCATCACTTAGTAACATTTTGTTACCTCCATATCTTAAGCAATTTCTAAAATTTTCAAAAAATATTTATGGCGATAATGTGCGCATTTTAAGACAAATAAATCCATGTTCTACACTTTATATTGCACATCACTGTTCAGGATTTAACACCTGCGTTATACTGCAAGCCCTTCTCCAAAATATGATATCTTTGTTAATTAGATAGCGCAAAAATTATTAGTGCTGACGCAATTGAGCGCATTTTAAGTTATGAAAAATAGGTATGATGAATTTGAAAAAATGTTATTAGCTTAGATAAATGACTCCAGCCCCCCCTCCCTTTATGTCAATAGCTGATAACTCGGTTATCAATGTGACGCAAAATTTTTCCTTTATGGCGCATATGAGCGCATTTGAAGATCTTCATGATCATGTGATTTAAATTTTTATTTTTTAAATAGGGGGGGGGGCGCTAACCCCCCTCCCCATAAAACCTGGTATAACCTCTACAGTTTTGAGGCGCAAAAATGTTTATCAGTGGCGCATTTGAGCATATTTGGGGCGCAATTCAGTGAGCTATAAAAAAGCCAGAAATTAAGAGTGGGGGCTGGGGTAACTGAACTACTATTTACCCGTTTCTAAATATGCTATTCTTATTTTTCAATACTGTTCAAAATGATATACAATTGTGCTCGTGAGAAAAATGGAAGCCGAAATAAATAAATTATGTAGATAAATATAATTCGTCATTTTAACGCAGCCTTCTCGGATTTAAGAGTTTTACAATATTGACTTTTTATTGTTACACAATGACCTCATTTCATTAGACTTTTTTATTTGCGTTTTGCCACATCTCGTACCTCGGTCACGTATTGTATTTCTGCCATATTGTTCGAACTGAGGTATAACTTATATGATAACAAATAAGTTTTTTTTTTGTACAATTTATAATAATTTATACGCAAAATTTAAACATTGTGATTTTTATGCACAAAACGGCAATGTTACACTTGAAATAGCTACCTACGTAGTACAGAATTTTCCATCTGGGCCTAATTTTACGGAATTTTCGCATTCAATATTTTTTAATATTGATCTTATTCTACGTTTAATATGCACATAAAATTAAGGTTTTTATTAATATTTTCATAGAAAAGAAAATTTTCACGAACAGCTGGCTAGTCTTATGGAAAATTCCGGAAAAAATTGACGCGGTCTGAATGTTAATATTGCGTACAATAAATTACACTTACTTGTTAAAGCAATAAAACCCATGCAGGTGAAGAATTGAATAATGATTTCCATCCCAGAAAGGTGGATTCATCAAGAAATATTCAACGTGAGTAAATTTAAAACTAGCTACTGAAGATTTTGGTGGTCTCTAACTGTTAAAATTTTGGAACATATTCACCTTATAAATGAATGTAAACGTAATTACACAGCTTTATCGAACATACTTTAAACAACGAAATTATAATTACTTTTAGATCTCTATACTTGAACAAAATAGTCGATTTAGTAGCCCTAAAAATATCGTACAAGAACTCAGTATTATCTAATCAGATAACGCCAAAACGCTCAGACAGTTTCTTTAATGTCATATGATTTATTTTCTGTTTTACTCCTGCTTTTATTTGTAGTATATTAGAAGTTAGAAGTAAGAAGTCGAACTTCTCGATTTTCGCGTCCTAGGTGGGAATTCATGTCACAATTTATTATAATCTAAAGTGCGATCTCGCGGTCATCGATTTTCTTTAGTAATTATTTTTTAGAATTTTGATTTTTTTATGAAACTTTCTTTAGCTATATTAGGCCTTAAGCCAAGATAGCCATTTAAGCCTATCCTGCTTCTGTTTCTAATGATAGGTTCCTACCTTACCAACAACAGAGATTATCATTTTTGCTGGCATCTTAATTTAAAATTGCAGAATAGTCTGAGGATTTGTTTACAATATTGTACATGTTTTTTATCCCAACTCAAAACTCGAGGGATGAGATGAATCACAGTTTCATGCTCGTTCTTTTTTATACCACCAAAGAATTATTTTTCTGTGATTATCATTTCCGCAGGCATTTTAATTTTTAAATTTCTTATGGATAACACATTTATCGAAAATTCCTGTCTCAATTTAGTGTGCCAGTTTCACCAACATTGAGAATATTCTACAGCTGTAGTGTTTCATACTCTTGCTAAGTTTTCTAGAATCTTCATGATGACTCGATTAAATTATTCTAAGCAATTTTCTTAAAAAGAATTTCGTGTAAACCACTTCCAGTTTATTTGAATGATGCGTTACATTTTTTCATGTTACAAAATGTCATATTCTGAACAAGTTTAGACATCATGATTATAATTTAGTACCTTTAGAAATGTTAATACATCAAGAGAGTACATTATTCGTTATTATGAAACATATTATCATATATAATTTTTTCGCAAATAGCTTTCATGGTTACATTTATTCAATTTTCTTTTAAATTTATATCACATAAACGTTTTTTTTCACTGTGAATATCACGATATCGTACATGCTTTTTTCTAGAAAGACTTTGCGAGAAAATTCCCTAGATGTTTCCATTCATAATAGTAATAATCCCTAGGTATATAAGGCACTATCTGTAAACATTTTTTAGTGTATTGCTATATTCATTGCCGTAAACTCAGTCCTATGTGAGAAAATTATGCGAGATATTATAAATGAGGAGGAAAATAAGTTAGCAGAATTAAAATGAAAGAGAAAGAGAGCTAAAGAAGAGGGAAAAGAACTATGGTATATTAATACATCAACTTTCATTAAATTGCCACAAAATATACAGAAAAAAGGCCACTGTGAATATTGAAAACAACTATCCTTGTTCATTCCTCTGAGCAGTGGCAACAGCTTTGTTTCCTACTTATAATCATCAGAATCGAAAGGGGTCTTATCCACATTTCAGCGGAGTATTACATTATGATAGAATCAAATTTTTTATCATCCTAAAGGATATTCCGAAATTTGAAGCAATAAATGGACTGAGTATTAATGTCTATAGTTCAAATAAACAAAATGAAGAACAAGAAATAGTACCGATTTATTTAAGTAAAACATTATCTCGAAACCACACAATTTACCTTTTTATGTTGAAAGGAAGAAGAGACATGATGATGATGAAGATGATAATAGGCAGATTAATATTAAAGAAGATTTAGAAGATCCAAAAAAAAAATATTGTTTACCATTTTACATGGAACAGAAATTTATCTAGATTGGTAGGATCACAGATTTTGAAAAGTAAGACTCACTTGGATACAGTGGTGCGCAAAAGTTTTGGCCACATTGTTTTTCTGATCTATTCCTTCAAAGGCGAACTCGAGTAAAAATCCATTGATGCGGAAATTATGTATACCATTTGTACCAAACATTAAGGTAGATATCAAGTTTTGAAAAAAAAATCGCATTGTTTTTTTTCGATTATAATCCATATTGACGTGTGCAAAAGTATTGGGCCACTATGTTCAGATATCTCTAGAAGCGATGCGATGGTAACAACTTCGATTCCTCGTATTCTGAAGTCAAAATGCCGAGACATACGACCCATGAGATTCGGGAAGCTGTATTTAATCTTTCTGAACAAGGGAAGACTTCTCGTGAAATTGCTGCCTCATCGAAAATTGGTAAGTGTACTGCAAATAGATTAAGTGAGAAATTCAGTACTACCCAGAGTCTACTGGACTTCCCACGACCTGGTAGACCACATAAAACGACAATTCGTGTTGACAAGATCATCAAACGTAAATTGACAATTGATGTCAAGAAGACAGCATCTGAAATTGCCAATGAACTCCGCGATGAAAACCTTGCCAGCGTGAGTAGGTGAACTGTGGCTCGTCGTTTGAACGATATGGGACTGTTCGGACGCGTTTCTGTTAAGAAACCCTTGATCAACAAGAAGAATTAGAAGGCCCGATTGGATTTTGCGAAGAAATACCATCATTGGACTCCGGAGCAGTGGGCTAAAGTACTTTTTTCTGACGAATCGAAGTTCAATCTATTCGGAAGTGATGGTAAGAAGTATGTTCGATGTCCGAAAAATACCAGATACGATTCTCGGTATCAAATTCCAACAGTCAAACACGGAGGTGGATCAGTCATGGTTTGGGGCGCTATGTCTTCGCAAGTAGTAGGTCCACTGCATAAGATTGAAATCATCATGGACAAAGATATGTATCGAGATATTATGGCAGAAAAAAATTTATTATATTCTGGAAGAAAAATATCCAACAATTGGATTTTCCAGCAAGATAACGATCGGAAACATAAGTCGAAGCTGGTCCAGGAATTTTTGAAACGGCGACAAGTGAAACTTCTGGATCATCCAGCTTTTCAACTTTAAAAAATAAACTTTTTCCGCTTGAAAACTTATGTTGAGAAATCGTCTTTTAAAAAATTCAACATTATGGTTTTGAAAATTTAATTAGTTGCCTGGAAATGCAACAGTTAAAAAATCATCTTTTCTTAATCAAAAAAATTATTTAAAAAAAATTATAATTAATCTTTTCAACTTTAAAAATCAAATTTTCATCTTCAAAACTCAAATATTTTGTTCAAATTCATTTATTTTTGGTTTAAAATTTATTCATATTGAATCAATTAATATTAATATAGAATAATTTAAATAGAATATATGTAATATATAAATTAATATCATAATAATAAATATTATATTATAATATATTATATATATAATATAATCGATTTGAAATTCACTGATGATAAAATTCCCTAACAGTTTTTGTAATATTATTGAATTTTAAAAATTCTCTAATAATAAAAATAAAATTGAAGAAATTATATTTCTGCATAAGAATTTTTAATTATTGTCATTTTAAATCACATAGTAATTTTAGCAACTTTTAAAACACTAAGAATATTTAATTGTTGCATTTAAAAAAACTTTCGAATCACTAGCTTGTAAGTTTCGCCAATCTGAATTTTACTCAAATTGATAAAATCAATAATAATTGATAATTCAAATTATAATCAAACAAAAAGTAATAAAAAATTGTATTTTGTTTACAAACCATGCAAGGTAGGAAGAAAATTATGAGATAAGCATTATGCACCCAAGAAATATCTATAAATTTTGCATCAATCACTTTTTTATAGGACACGTATTTTTTGTTTTATTTATAAAAAACAGTGAAAATACAAGACTTAAATTTTTCAAAAGAAGACACAAGCCAAGAAAAAATAAATCGATAAAATTTGTTTACCGAAAGTAAAGAGTAATAATTTTTATTAATGTTTTTTTTTATATGGTTAGTAGTTTTTATTTTAATCGTGAATAATAACATTGAAAATAAAAAAATTATATTTTTGGTCAAATGACTGAAGATATAAGAGAAAGGTTGTTTTACCCAAAATAATCTAAAATTTTGTTTGAAATAATTTCTTGATAAAACGCGTGATTTTCGTTTAAATCGTAAAAAATAACATTAAAAATAATGAATTTGACTGTTTGAAGAAACGGCACAAGACAAATTAAAATATTGAAAGCATGAAAAATTAAAATATTCAAAGCATGAAAAATAAACAAAAATTATGATTCAAAGTATTAAAAGCTATACTATAACATTTCCAAAATAACCTTATTTAAACTAACCAATTTCAAAATAAATCAGTTCTACATTTTGTACAATCATAACTCAATAAATTCAAAAGTAAGTTTGAAATTAATTATGGAGAAATTAAAGAAACTTCCCAAGAATTTGATCAAATGCCTACAAATTTAGGATGAGTTTTAAAGACTTTAAGATGAATGAAATAAAAACTTTTAAAAACTTTATCGAATGAACAGAATTGAGTAAATTTAGAAGAATGTAAAAGAATGTAGGATAAACTAATAATAATTTAGGGTGAATTCAAAATGAATTGCACAAAATATTTTCAAATTTTTTTAAACGGGAAAATGAAATTTCGTCTATTTTAATTCCAATGCAAGTTACGAATTATAATAATATACATTTATGGAAATGATATAAAATTTCAGGTATAAACTCGAGTGCGAAGCACAAGAGACGTGATGAGAATGTGTTTATTAAAGCAGAAGGAGCTTTAACAAAAGAGAATTCACAATCATTAAATTATTGTTGTCAATACTTTGACCTTTAGTTTTGAATAGTCTGTGCAGAAAAGTCGAGAGTGAAGCGTAAGATAAATATACTGTCAAGCGCGAAGCGCGAGAGCCAACATTCGCGCGCTCCATAATGTCGAATTGTCTAAAAACTATTTCTCAATCTGAGTTTTCAAGCTGAAAAAAGTTTATTTTTTAAAGTTGAAAATATAAATTGTAATTTTTTCAAGATAATTTTTGACCAAAAAACCATTATTTTTTTGAAGTAAAATAGTTCAGTTTTTCTACCAAAAATAAATTTTTGATTAAAACTTGCATTTACTAGCAAATAGCTTAGACTTGCCAGCAAAAGATACTTTTCAATCATATATTTGAATTTTAAATCAACTATTTGAATGTGGATTAAGCAAACAAAAATAAAAGTCACGATTTTTTTTAAACTCTGCTATAAATTTTTTGTTCATAAATTCTATTTCAACTCCTCAGAAACTAAAAATTATTAACATATCAATTAATATAATATAATAATAAAAAGAAGAGAACTTAATTTTATTGCATGCTCACATTTTTTATTGAATTTAGTGCCCAAAATCATATTGCATTTTTTTCTCTATCTTTTAACAACAAAAATACATTTTTTATAAAAGAATTCTACGCTCTATCGTTATAATGTTTTGAGAACCTTCTTGAATGTATATACTTAAAAGTGTATCTGCCAATAGGGTCCTTGTTTCAGTTTCATAAAGATAGCTTTAACTCCATAGATTCCAAGTTCATTTTTTTGTGCAGTTGATCTGACCTCATCCTTCAGAAAGAATAGATGTGAATACATTGCAGGATGTGGGTGTATTCCTAACTAAAAAATACAGTTGATAAATAATTTTTGAATTTTCAATTAAGACACACTGAGATAATAACAGAACTCTTATATTGAAAATACATAGAGAACATGTTTTTTAATTATCATTGAAAAAAGTTTTATATACAAAAATCATACAGAATGGCTTTTTCAATAACTTTTTTTCAATGGTCACGAAAAACATTTTATTAATGCTTTTTTTCCTGGATAGAAATTTACAACATTAATTCTATTTCCAGTACTAGTATTGGTTCAAAAATCTATGCATATATCCTGTAAAATTTTATTCGATTTTTCTAACTAAAAAGGTAACAATTTGATAGAAAAGTTGTATCATAATTAAATAAATCTTCCTCAATTTAATTTTAATTTAACTTTCATTTTTTGTGGTTTCTTTCAACTTCAAGTTCAATCAACTTGATTCTTTAAATAAGTCTTCTCTTCTTCACCCAGAAAAAATTCCGCTGAATTAAAGAATTTGTTTAACGAAAATATTGTCTTTTATTTCTCGAAAATTTTTTCAATTTAAAGAAAAATGTTATTTTTCAATTCGAAGACAAATTTTATTTATTTGAAAAGAATGTTTTCTCTGTTAGTGTGTTGAATAGTGTAACACTTTAATACATACCCAGATATATCCTTTAAATAAGTTTTCTCATCTTTATCCAGGAAAAATTCTATTGAATTAAAGAATTCATTTGCTTGAAGAAAATATTGTTTTATATTTCGGGGAAATTTGTTCAATTTTAAGAAAAATTTTATTTTTTATTTCAAAGAAAAATTTTTTTTATTTGGAAAGAATGTTTTCTCTCTGTGTGTGTCTTTGCATTAAACATCTATCACATAACCAAGTGTGTCTTTACTTTTCAAAATCTGTGACCCTACCAATCTAAGATAAATTCCTGATCCATGCAAAATCATAAACAATATTTTCTTTGTTAGGACCTTCTAAATCTTCTTCAATATTAATGTGACTATTATCATCTTCATCATCATAATCATGTCTTTTTGTCTTTTCTAACATAAAAAGGTGAATTGTAGGCTTTCGGGATAATGTTTAACTTAAATAGCTCGGTACTATTTCTTCTTCGTTATTTTGTTTATTTGAACTATAGACAATAATACTCAGTCAATTTATTGCTTTACATTTCGGAATATCCTTTAGTATGATGGGAAATTTGATTCAGTCAAAAGTGAATACACCGATGAAATGTGGATAAGACCCCTTTCGATTCTGATGATCATAAGTAGGAAAAAAAGGTGCTGTCGCTGCTCGTAGGCATGAAAATGGATCGTTGTTTTCAATATTCATAGCAGCCTTTTTCCTGTATATTTTAAAGCAATTTTACGAAAGTTGATGTATTTCTATACCATAGTTCTTCCCCTCTTCTTTAGCTCTCTTTCTCTTCTCTTTCCATTCTGCTAAATTAATTTCCCCCTCATTTATAATAGCTTGAATAATTTCTTGACAACTTAACCTTTTCAAAATAAAAAAATTATCGTTGCCTTACACTTTGTTGGAGGACAGAAAAAATATTTTACATGAAACGGTTTTTAGGACTAAGCTTATAGCACTGAGTTTACTGCACTGAATATGGTGATAATCTAAAAAATTCTTATAGCGTGAACCACTACAGACGTAGAATGTTTTCAATGTTTGTAAAATTTGCACACTAAATTGAGGCAGGAATTTTCGGTAAATATATGATCTATAAGGAAGTTTTAATTGGTGTTAAAAAACATATCGATCGTTGTTAACAAATCCTCAGACTATTCTGAAATTTTAAATTAAGATGCTAGCGAAAATGATAATCACTGAATAATAATTCTAGGGTGATGCTAAAAAGAACGAAAAAAAAACATTCAAGAAAAAACTGAGAATGTTTTATCAGATTCACACAGTAATACGAGATGATGAATTTTAAATGTTGATGAATTTAATTTTTGCTTTAAATTAAGTAAGTCGCTTAATTTCAACCAAAAATCGAACTTAAGGGCAGTGTCTCCTATCTGATATACAAGTAATATGATGATTTGCGCTGGCAGAAAGGCGTGCGCGAAAAGCGATGCGGCGATGCGCAAACATTTAGACGGATTTTTGAGATTTTAGAAGAGGTGCCAAGCGAGCAGCTGAGATTAGCCAATATGGTGTCGATAGCGCTGGCTGGATAGTATCGATCAGCATTGATCTCATGGTATATTCGTTTCGTCACCGTTTCCTATTTTGATATATGTACTCAGATCTATAACGGATATTATTATGAATAGAATAATCGTTCATATGTGATAAAAAAATATATAAAAAAGCATTGAAGATTTACGTTCTGTACCTGGTATTTCAACAGTAAGTTGACTTAACCTATAAGTTTCATTTCAGACGCACGCGTTGACGAAAAGTCAACAATCTTTCTGTCTTAAATTAACCTATAAAGTACGTTTTACGTACATGAAGCAGTTGACTTTCGACCAAACGCGTTACTTAAAGCCATGTTATAATCATCAGTTGACTTTCAACTGGCGAATAATCCTTTTGGTTACATCTGAAAGTCAACCGCCTTTCTCTACTGAAATTCAAATTGTTGTATTACTGTGCATTTATAGAAAATCACTATGCTGCAGAATCATCTCAATGTTGGTGAGGTCGGAACCTATAATTAGAAACACTCTGATGAAGTCGGATATTCATCATAACGTCGTGCATGATGATGCCATACATATGCAGGCTCCGGCTTGTAAAAGTGGCCCATAACTCGCCTAGTATATCTACCCGCAAGAACAGTTCCCTTTATAAAGGACAAGGTGGTCCAAGGAGGGAGAGAGTGGCGCCGCTAGGACAACTAAACAAATTAGTCCGAGATCCCATTGCGTTTCTTCGAAGATGAGAACTGATCGTGATAAAAGTTAATGTAAATGAAAGCTGACACGTAAGCGATCAAGAAACTGCCCGCCTGCCAGTTCCAAGTCGGTCATAGGTGCGATAAAATTGGAATTTTATAGGCAAATTTATTTAATAATCACCTGGTATGTCTGAACGCAATAAAATCTGTACCACATTGTAGAAGGCAATGAGTGCTTTCCGAAAATGTGTGACTGCCACCCTCCACCTGCTTAAGAACCCTTGGCAGACAGGTCTCAAGGGCGTGACTGCAGGTTACTTTCAGTGTATGCTAAGGAACAATTGTCCAGACGTGGTCCCGAAGGAATTAACCCCCAAGCGGAGGTGTGAAAACCGTGCCGAAAGCTGAATGGCACCAGGGTGAGGTGTCTAGAACGGTCAATCTGGGATACCAGGCGACCTCTCAGAGTAAGCAGCCTTATCCTTGCATGCGGGGCTCTACAAGGATGGACGAACCCCTTTCCCTAGCTTCTCGTGGGAAC